>NC_134857.1:71612392-71647392 GCF_049852395.1 Peromyscus maniculatus bairdii
CTGTCATCAAATCCACCACATTATTCAGCAAAGGGATAAACCTCTCAGCACTTGAGCCAACATTAAATGACTCCAACCATTTGTTGGGCGATGGGTTGGGTTCTGAGTCGACACAGGAGCCCTGAGCTAGACAGCAAAGATTCCTGCCTTTATGGGCTTCAAGCTAAAAGAGATCCCATGTGTATCCAGGAATCCTAAATTTGGTGAGGGCATCGTGGGAGGTGTAAGCAGTTTGCTCTAGGCTGTGGCACGTTTGATCAACTGCTCAGGCTAGGTGGTTGATTTTTTTTTTTTATGTTTGTGAGGTGGTAAATATGAGGCAAGAGATCAACTCTAGGGCACAATGGAGCACAGGGGGAGGAGGGAATGGAAATTGAGAAGTTGGGCTGAGGGTTAGACTGGGAGAGTGACTAGACCCACCTAGAGACTTTTTTCAGTCAGAAATACAGATGTACCGGAAACTGCTTCAATAATTTGGTTTTACCTGAACCAGAAAAATAGAATTTTTTTTTAAATCAACCATGAAGGTTATGGCTGCAGAAGAAAGAGGAAACAAAGCTGTAGAGAACAAAGCAGAGCCATGGGAGGAAAAACAGTTGTTATTTATTTATGTGTAAAAGCTAAGATAGTGATCCAGCGATCTGAAATGCCAACCTGACATTTGCCAAATTGTGTACACATGGCTCTGCTGGAAGTTCAGGGTTTTCATGCAGAAGCAGCACTTTGCTCTCCAAACATTAGCCTAACACTGGGGATAGGAGAGAGTCTGCTATTCACGGAAGAAAAGCCTGGTGGGAGAGAACAAGTTTGAAAGGTTTTGAGTTTAGGGTTCTCCAGGGACACCGAGGAAAGATCATCTTCTGGAGTAAGAAGCTAATGAGATGAGTATGAAGACCACAGACAGACAGGCGATGGCACAGTGGGGCAGGAGTGAGCTCTGAGGAGAGGTCTGGCCCAGGAGGCATAGCATAGGTTCTTCTCCCAGTTTTCACAGGAAGTGCTGGGGGAAGGAGGTTGGAAATTCCCCCTTTTGGTTTGTAGTTGGTCATTGCTGGGGTCACTAGGGAGTAGTCAGTTAATGATAGGTAATGGGTAAACATCTTCTCTGGCCATTATGGGGTCAATAGGGTAGAGAAGGCTAGAATTCAGAGAAGCATAACCACTTTAGCGACAGGAATTGTCACAGTTTAATGAAAACAAAGGAACTTCATAGAAATGGCCTGGCCAGCTGGTTGAACTGAAAATTCTTGGGCTACTAATGTCAGTGGCTGTTGGATCTTCCTAGTTCCACAAGAGAAGACTGGGATGTAAATATGGAAGGATGCCCAGGGAGAAGCTCAATGGGTAAAGGGGCTGGCTTGTCACCAAGGCAGACAACCTGAGTTTGATTTCCGGGACCCACACAGAAGACAATAATCTGTTTCTGAAGGTTGTCTTCTGACCCCCACACACTGCGTGGCACTCATACACCCATGTGCACATACACAGGAAACAAATAAAATGTAATAATTAAAAAGTGTGTGTGTGTAAAGGAAAACTACCAGGGACTCTTTCAGCGAGGACTCTAGAGTGTCCTTGAGCTCCTTGTAGGGGATCTGTGCTGAAGAAACCAGGAATGGTTTTGAGAGGGCAGAACACATGTGTTTCCTTTAGCTTACTGACAGCAAAAGTCATAAAATAAGTACAAGATAGCATCACATGATGCAAATTCTTCTGAAGGACAGACAAAAATGAACATTAACAAAAAGTTGACAAGAACAACCACCATTTATATTTTGCTGAATTTAGCATAGGGATCTTCATGTTTCATAAGCTCATTTGCATGTATTTTAACAAAGGTGAACACTGCAGATTGACTTGATGCCATAGAACTGTACACTTTAAATTACCTTAACAGGAAACACACACACACACACGTATACATATTATTAACAGGATATATATATATATATCATATATATATATATATATAATATTTTGAAAAAAAAAGAAGCTCCAAATGATAGGATCAATGAAAGTATATTATTCTATATTCACAACAGCTGCATATCACACAGTGTGCATCTGTACTTAGCATTAGCTTACTTAACAGTGATTCATCCTGCACTCATCTCTAGACTTTTCCACCATTGGAATCAGTGGTGATGTGAAGCCACCTCAACACTTATGTACCTAACAGGTGTGAGGGGTGATGTCCTCTCCTGCGTGTATAACAACTTCTCATCACCGTGTGATGATTTGGAGGGTGAGTTTTCTCCTTGAGCTTCCACATGTCTCGGGAACTCTTGTGAAACCTACCTGAAGTGCTTGTCTAACTCGCTGTTTCTGCTTGTCACCTGACTCATACCTCTGACGTAGTGGAACTTGCCCAAAACACAGCCTGTTCCCCATGGACTACTGCAGTTCTTCTAAAATTTACGTTTTGTCTGCTTCTGGAGATGGCTCTCCATTATCTTGTCCTCTGCACCCAGACTCACCTGTTTGTCATCCCTGAAACCAAGGTCATGTTGTAGGAGACAGCAAGGGGCTGAGACTCTAAGCTTTAGGTGTGAGGCAAACACATGCTTATCTTCTTTCATGGAACCATGGAGCAGCTGTACTCAGTGTTCTTATAGTCCACCTTTCATTCCTGGGATTTCATAGCTCAGTGACCTGCACTTTCCTAACTTGGGACATGCTTATTCCCTCATCTGGATTGTGGATTCCATGTCATTGCTTAAAGCTCAACCCCTGCTTTAATCACTGGATAAAATGTTCTGTGCATTGTTACTGGACAGATAAGACTATTAAAAAGGAGAGTGGGATATTCAGAGGGAGGGCATAGTGTGTGCGTGTTTATATGACAAGGACACAGAATATCATGATTCCTAGAGGAAACAGACCTCTCCAAGGTGGTGTGCACTATGCATCTTTCCTTCCTGTGTCCCCAGATGGAGGACTCCTTATGTGCTGGGTGTCTGGAGAAAGGGAGCATTGCCTGAGGGTAGGATTTGTGTAGTTGATCATGAGAATGTGTAGAGATGTGCAGGGAAAGAGCAGGTTGGGATGTATCAGAGCTAAATAAAAGGGAAAATGAGAGAACAAAGAGGAAAACTGATATTGAAGTGTGTACAGTGAATCGTGACTTCCAGGTGCAGTACTGAGTATGAGAGGTAATGGCTTAGGGCAGAGAAAACGCTTAGGTATGGCTCAGTCATGTGCAGAAGAAGTACCTTGTTCAAAATAGTTTTCTGAAGTAACAGGTTTTGAGTCCCAGTAAACAATACCCAAACACTCTTCCATGGGAGCCTCTTAGGTGTCTTCCCAGCCTCCTGGGAGTACACTGTGATAGTTTATGCTAATGAGATGATGTCTGTACCAATGTACCAAGGATATATCCTTATCAGCATATAAGTCTTGACTCACAAAGGGAGACAAAGGAGGGGGAAAGATTCAGCATGTATCACACAGAGGCAAGAGTGGCGTTAAAAGCAATTTAATGGGTCAAAGCAGGAAACATGCATTTTTTTTTTCCCATAAAGAATCCCATAGATGAACTCTGAGGAATCAAAGACCATTCAAAGCACTGAGACTTTATGTTTAACTCAGAGGCTCTAAAGACACCTTGAGGGTGTGAGGGAAGACACCATGGCATGCATTTTTAGGGTACAATAGAGAATGTAGCAAATTACTGTCTCTAGACAATAGGGAAAGAAGCAGACAAGCAGGAATTCAGCAGCAGGTGGTTGACTCTTCAAGGGCCTGGCTGTGTTACTTCTGCTTAGTCTTCTGCTGAGCCAATTCTGGAGTGACATTTGTGGGGTACACCTCAGTAGCCTTGGATTGGCATGGCTCTGGTACCTTAGAATATCCCTGACCAGGTACCTTGGTATAGCCCTGATCAGGGACCTTGGTATAGTTGGGCTCTGAGGCATTCACATAGCCAGGTTCAGGGACATTGGTAGAGCATGGCCCAGAAACCATGGTACAACCCGAGTCAGGGATATTGGTGGAACATGGCTCAGGAACCATGGTGCAAGCTGGCCCAGGGAGGTTGGTAGAGCATGGCCCAGGCATTGTGGTATAATCTGGCTCTGGGATTTTGGTAGTACCTGGCCCCAGCATTGTGGTATAATCTGGCTCAGGGATTTTGGTAGTACCTGGCCCCAGCATTGTGGTATAATCTGGCTCAGGGATTTTGGTAGTACCTGGCCCCAGTATTGTGGTATAATCCTGCTCAGGGTTGTTGGTAGAGCCTGGTCCAGGCATTGTGGTATAATCTGGCTCAGGGATTTTGGTAGTACCTGGCCCCAGTATTGTGGTATAATCCTGCTCAGGGTTGTTGGTAGAGCCTGGTCCAGGCATTGTGGTATAATCCTGCTCAGGGTTGTTGATAGAGCCTGGTCCAGGCATTGTGGTATAATCTGGCTCAGGGATTTTGGTAGTACCTGGCCCCAGTATTGTGGTATAATCCTGCTCAGGGTTGTTGGTAGAGCCTGGTCCAGGCATTGTGGTATAATCTGGCTCAGGGATTTTGGTAGTACCTGGCCCCAGTATTGTGGTATAATCCTGCTCAGGGTTGTTGGTAGAGCCTGGTCCAGGCATTGTGGTATAATCTGGCTCAGGGATTTTGGTAGTACCTGGCCCCAGTATTGTGGTATAATCCTGCTCAGGGTTGTTGGTAGAGCCTGGTCCAGGCATTGTGGTATAATCTGGCTCAGGGATTTTGGTAGTACCTGGCCCCAGTATTGTGGTATAATCCTGCTCAGGGTTGTTGGTAGAGCCTGGTCCAGGCATTGTGGTATAATCTGGCTCAGGGATTTTGGTAGTACCTGGCCCCAGTATTGTGGTATAATCCTGCTCAGGGTTGTTGGTAGAGCCTGGTCCAGGCATTGTGGTATAATCTGGCTCAGGGATTTTGGTAGTACCTGGCCCCAGTATTGTGGTATAATCCTGCTCAGGGTTGTTGGTAGAGCCTGGTCCAGGCATTGTGGTATAATCTGGCTCAGGGATTTTGGTAGTACCTGGCCCCAGTATTGTGGTATAATCCTGCTCAGGGTTGTTGGTAGAGCCTGGTCCAGGCATTGTGGTATAATCTGGCTCAGGGATTTTGGTAGTACCTGGCCCCAGTATTGTGGTATAATCCTGCTCAGGGTTGTTGGTAGAGCCTGGTCCAGGCATTGTGGTATAATCCTGCTCAGGGTTGTTGGTAGAGTCTGGTCCAGGCATTGTGGTATAATCCTGCTCAGAGATGTTGGTAGAGCCTGGTCCAGGCATTGTGGTATAATCCTGCTCAGGGATGTTGGTAGAGCCTGGTCCAGGCATTGTGGTATAATCCGGCTCAGGGACGACAGTACAGCCTGGCTCAGGCACTTTGGTATTGCATGGCTTCAGAATCTTGTTTTTTCCTGGTTGTGGAACATCTGTGCGGCATGGCTCCGTGGTGGTGGTTATGGGAACAGATTGTCCTTGTGGTGGAGGCTGACAAGGTTGCTTCACTTGATGCTGTTGAGGCTGAGGACGTGCGACAAAGGGCTGCTTCTGCTGGTGGGAACTCATGCTTCAAAGGATGCTGACCCTAGAGAGACAGGACAACTGATTGGGTAGTTTTGAAGGAATTGGTAGAATCCTAATTTTTTTCCTTTGCTTTTCTCCTATAAATTAAAGACTCTTCTATTTTCCTGAGCTGGATGGAAATCATAGGTTGCTTTTATAGTTGTTACTTATTTTTTGGTTGTGAGCCTAGCCTTTAACGGCTGAGCCATCTCTCCAGCCCATGTTACTTATTTTTAAGGCAAAACATTAAGGTGATTTGATCATCTCTGAATAATAAATAAATGGTTATAGTCAATTTCATTTTAAAGCAGACTTCACATTCATCAGAGTTACAGATCTCAGAGAACACTCTCTCCTCTGGCTGGCAGTTGGTAACTACTTGTCTGGAAGATAGATAGTTACAGGCAGTTTGCTTTGTGACTGAGCTCATAAGCAGAAAAAGGGGCAGCTGCCAGCTGCAAATTTTTCATTAGGTAAGGCTCTATGTACTAAACAAAATGGATAGCGAATTTAGGGAGGAGGCAAGCCTTGACTTATTGGAAGAAAGGTCAGGAATTTCTCAAGATGTTGTTTTGTAACTAGTCCAGCACTGTGGACACCTTGGTCTTCTCTCTCTGCTGGCATCCCTCTCTGCAAAATGGTACATTAAAAACTGCTTCTTCTCCATTAGTCTCTTGAATTTGTTATTTTGTTTTTTACAACTGTGTGTGAGCAGAGCCCCTTTTTAATTTTTTTCTCCTTGGTTTTTTTTTTTTTTAACCTATGTACAGACCATGAACAGAATAGAAGAACTCAAACCATCAGTAAGCTCCTAGGCCTCCTGTGAACCTCTAGGTTTTCAAAAATTTTAGAGAATAGTAGGACAAAAACATCTAGAGTGAAACTCTCATAGGAAGGCTCCTTGTGAACCTCCCCTCATGCTTGCAAGATTCACATTTGAGCCCCAAATCACATTTTCCTTCTACATTTGTCTATTATGAGTTCTCACTGCACTGCTACTTGCTCATTCTGGCTCCCCCATCATGGCCTCCCACCCCAGGCCTCTGCCAGTTTCCATGTCTTCTTCATTCTTTTGTCCTAGCAAGAATCTGACTCTCCCATTTCCAGTAAACCCTGTATTATATTCATGGTTCATGGAGCAAAGAAGATTTTTGAGATTTGAGCATCCAAATGCATAGAGCAGTGCCGTTGATGATAAAAATTCTCAATAAGATTAGAAGGCGCTGAAGTGCCTGGCCAGCTTGTCTCACCCACAACTTCCTGTTAGCCTAATGCTACTCTTTACGTCCCCCCACTTCTGATCCTTATATTACAGCTGTAATTTGAGAGGTAAGTGAAAACATCTGCAGTGAAAATAAAGTGGACAAATATTTAGGTTGTCAAGCATTCCCAACCAAGATCAGTATCACACAGTGACTATTAGAAAGTTCAAAGTGGAGAGTCTTACCTCAGATGATGAAGCTCTCTGGACTCCTGGATCTTTTGAGAGATCTCTAGACAGCTGTATTTTTATACAGAAAATGAGCCCTTCCTTAAGGAAGTGGATTTTTGGAGTTGCTCTGCCCTCATTCCAACTTTTGTGAATGAAAATCCGTGGCTTAACATTTTATTCATGCGTACTGTCTGATGGTGATGTCACCTGACCTGACTCCACTGTCCACCCTTATGGTGTGGCTTCTGTGATGGGGATCAGGCTTCTTGGGAGGGGATGTATTATGTCAAAAGGAAGTGCTAGATGCCTTGGGTCAGAAACAACCCTATTCATTAATCCAGTTCAAATTTCAGAATTTGCAGTAGATGTAGAAGTATTTCTAGTTCTTCTGGAAGTTCATAGGAAAATGACAATGAAGAACTATGTATTAGTGAAGTCATGCTGGTGAGGAGAAATAGGAGGCTAAAAGTATGAGAGTTTTGGAAATTAGTTCTTTTCATTGTGGAGGGAGCCCTTCAAACAACAGGCTGACTTTAAAAAAAAATTAAATTGAAAACTTCTAATTACCCTATAATAATATGCACCTTCAAAACAAAGTGATGTTTTGCTTCATGCAAATTTTGTATGAAAATCAAATCAAGGTTATTAGTATATGTAGCACTTCAGACTTTTTATTTCTTCTTCAGGGCAAATGTATTCAAAATCCTCTCAGCCATTTTGAAATATGCTATGCATTGTGGTTCACTTATTTACCCCATGATATCATTAAACACCCCATCCCTACTCCTCTTTCCAGCCTCTGACAACCATAATATTACCTTCAGCTTCCATAAAACCATGCATTTCTAGATCCTACATATGAGCAAGCTCATGTAATATTTGTCTTTCCCATTTTACTCACCACAGTGATCTCTAGTTCCATCCATATTGTCACAAATGAAAGGATTCTATCCTTTGTTATGGCCAAATATGATCCCATTGTGTATGTATACCCCATTTCCATTATCCATTAATTGCAAATAGGGCTGCAATAAACTTTGGAGTTCAGGAGTTCCTTTAACATATTGATTAATTTCCTAGTGGTGGGATTGCAGGCTTGTAAAGTAGTTTTTCCTTCCAGCCTTTTCTGTTTCTGTAAAAGCTGTACTGCCAGGCGGTGGTGGCACACACCTTTAATCCCAGCACTTGGGAGGCAGAGCCAGGCGGATCTCTGTGAGTTCAAGGCCAGCCTGGGCTACAGAGTGAGTTCCAGGAAAGGCGCAAAGCTACACAGAGAAACCCTGTCTCAAAAAACAAAACAAAATAAAACAAACAAAAAAACAAAACAACAACAACAATAAAAGCTTACATTCTCACCAATAGTGTGCTTCGCTTCCTCTGTATCCTGGCCAGAGTGTGTTGATTTTGCCTTGTTGATAATAACCACTCTTACCAGGTGATGTGCTATTTCCTTGCAGTTTTGATTTGAGTTTCTCTGATGGTTATGGATGCTGAACTTTTTCTTTTGAATGTATCTATTCATATCTTCATTTGAGAAATTCAGTACTTTATCCTATAGTTTTATTGGGTTATTAGGTCATTTCTTTCTATTGAGTGATTTTAGTTCCTTATATAGTATAGATATTACATCCTATCAGATACTCAGTTTAAAAGTGTTTTTTTTTTTTTTTAAATTCTGAAGTTATCACTTAGCACTGGTGCTTTTTCATTTCATTTTACCCTGCAGAAGCTTTTGAGCTTCATTTAATCCCATTTGTCAACTTGGGCTTTTGTTGTTTATGTTCTGTGTGATATCCAAAATTGTTTGCCCAGGGCAATGTCTTGAAGAATTTCCCACGCTTTCTTCCAGTAGTTACAGCAGTTTCCACCGTGTATTTAAGTCCTTTAGTCCATTCACAGTTGACCTCTGTGACAGTGAGGCATAGACAGTCTGGTGTAATTCCTCAGCCTATGTGACTGTCTGCACAGCACCGTTCAGCGTTTATTGAGGAGCCTGCCCCTGCAGTGTCGTGCTCTCTGCTCCTGTGATCAGTGCAGTTGGTTGTAAATGCATGGGGTTTATTTCTGAGCTTTCTACTGTTACACTGGTCAATGAGTATGGGCTTATGCCAGTATCGTGCTGTCTTAGTCTCTGCAGATTTGTAGTGTGTTTTCAAGTCAAATACTGTGATGCCTTCAGTTTAGTTTTCAAGATAGATTTGACTATTTGGGGGACTCCTGTGGTTTCTTACAAATTTCAGGATTTTTGGCATTCCAATATTTTGATATTTTCATAGGCATTGCATGGATGTTTTAACATGATAGATGCCTCCAACCCATGGGTATGGACTATCTTTCCACGTGTTTGTATCCTCTTCAAGTTCTTCTACAAGTGTCTTCATTGTAGACATTTTTCATCCTATTAAGTTTATTAATAGATATTTTATTATTGAAGGTATTCTAAATGGGTTTGTCCTTGTAATTCTTTTTTATAGAATGTGTGCTATATGTATGTGGAAAAGTTATGTTAGTTTTATTTTTTATACCGTTACAGAATTGTCTATTAGCTTCAGCATTTTTTTGTGACCTCCATATAGTTGTCTACATATGAGCGGCTATGATTTTTTGTCCTTATATTTCTTACATCAGTGTAACTTATTTTAGGAGACAATCACATTTCTGGGCTTGCAGGTGTTTTTTGAAACCTGTAGATAGAAACTCACTGTGTAGTCTACCCTAGATTCTGCTGAGTCCAGTATGCAATGCCCTGGCCAGGCACACCTTGCTTTCAGGGTCTCCAGCAACATGAACTGCTGAACTCAGATGGAACATTGGGCTCTGTTCTGCTGCCTGGAAAAGACACTGGTTGAACACTGCAAGTAATTGGAGCTGCTGGATACTGAAGTTGTCTTTATCCATTGGGCCACTTTATTAGTTACTGTTCTCATCGCTGAGGCCCAGTGCTGAACAGAAACAAAGGAGGGCCAGTTTATTTTGGATCTTGTCTCTTAAACATTGTAGCACAGAAGACACAGAAGCCAGGGATTGCTCTGTTGTGGTGTGCTTTGTTAACATCTCAGTAGATCAGGATGCAGAGAGCCAAACCAGAAGAGGGGCAAACACATGATACTCAGAGCGATCTATCTGTGTGGCCCTATATCTGCCAGCTAGGCCCAATGTCCAAAGGGCTCCACAGTCTCTGAAGATAGCCACCTTTTCAGAACCCAGTGTTCCACAAATGAGCCTCTAGGGATATTTCACATTTAAGCCATAATAGCTGTGGAATGTATTTCTTTACCAACAGATACCACTACTGGAGTCTGGCAGTTAAAAGGAGTTAATGGGGGTGGGGTGGGGGTATGGTTCCATGGCTCAGGATGAATAAGTCAACTGCTATTCGATAAAAGGCTGGGGCAAGTGTTGACTAAACGCTTTGGTATAACAAAAGTAACTCTTAAATTTTGTTATTATCTAAAGCTTGGATTGCTCTCTGTGTAACCTGAAGCTGGAAAAAACCTCTCAGGTAATGGCCTATTAGCTGTTAAAATGTATCATGAGGGTCCTTTCCTTCCTTGGGTGGGCCACTGCTTATGGAGTGAGGCCGCACCTGGAGACTGACTGGCTATATAAGAATTCAGTTACCACTCCAAGTGTTCTGGGAGTGACTAAATCAGCATTGCAGGTGTGACATGCTCTTAGCTGAAATCTCTTCCTCGGTGGTGTTGCTGAAGGAATGCTGTGCCGCCACTAAAATCTGCAACTTGTTTTTGTGACTTCTGCCTCCTTACTTTATTTCTCTTTTGTACCATGTGTTCTAATCATTCTGTTTATTCCTGCTTTCTGCTTGAGGAGAGACAAGAGTGGGATTTCTATGAATCACCCCAGAATGCTAAGGAAGCTGAGTACTTCACCCTAGTCTGAGGGCTCTGAATATTTTTCTCTGTGTCATGGTGTGCTGAGTTCTTAGACAGAGAAGTGTGACATTCACTACATACCATGTTCACCATGGTTTATAGATGTCACTAAGAGTGGACAGTGAAGATTACCCAGATGACTCATAGGATTAAACAATACTGGAGGTCATCACTGTAGTGTTGTCAGCCTTCTCTTATGTGACCCAGAAACAAGAAAGGCTCTGATTCTATGAGTTTTTAGTCCACACATTTCCTCTGATCACAGTAGAATGAACCTTAGGTTTCTACTCCACAGTTGCCCTCTATACACAATCTCTGACTAGACACTGCCTTAAAAGCCTGTAGATCCACAAAACTCTGCCTTCTCCACTATGTTACCTCCCATGAACCTGATTCTCCCGGCTCAGTCACCATCTCCAGCTCCTTCCATGCATCTTTCAAAGCCACTTTATTCTCACACTCTCTTGTCATGGTTGGTGCTCAGTCAGTGCACTGTTATTTTTATAAACAGAACCATAGCTTTAGGGAGGAGAGAGGGGTGGGTGGGTGGAGAGATGGAAGGACAAGAACTATGAAGACAAGGAAGAGGAGAAAGGAAGGAAGGAAACAATGAAAGACAGCACTCCCTACTTAAAGGTAGGCTGTTGGAAATGATTCACTGTCTTGTAAGATAGTTATAGGATGACCTGAGAAGGTATGGATGTTTCAACTGCTTTCCCTACCATCCCTTCTCTCTCTCCTAGTTAGTATCCAGCCAGCCATCTCCCTCTGGGCAGTACCAGAACCACATTACCCACAAACGTCAGTCTCCGATATCAATTAGGTCTCATTGAGGGTTCAGTTCAGGTTCTTTCCTCACAAACCACCTCCAAGGAACTTACTCACAGGGAGCTCCAGCCAGATGTGCTGTCAGTGGGGCTTTTTGCCTGTTCCTCTGTCCTCTATCTCATTTCCCATGAGTTTGCTGGGACCTGTTTGTGAATTGCAGTGAGTTTCTTTATGTGCACTTCTCATCTGGTATTCAGTTTGGAAAATGTCTCCTGTGCATCCCCATTCTGATTCATAGCTAGTCCTTTCCTGCTGTTTTCCTGTCTTCATTGTTTTAGAGTTATTTGATGATACATTCTGAGGTCTCCACGGCTTTTGGGGGGCATGTGTGGAAACTTGAAGTACAGGGTAGTTAATTCTCAAAGGCCCCAGGTTGTTAGTGGAATTCTGGTGCTGATGGGAAGTATTTTCTGCTATTATCACCAGGGCAACCCCTGAGACATATTTCCTATACATTTTCAGAAGGCTGCCTGTGAGCGAGACCCAGGTTCTCTTGGTATTTGATGATCTTCATGTTTTCATCTTTCATTTAATTAGTTTATTTTTATAAAATATTTATATTTTATTTTAGATTTTATACATGCATATATGTGCATACCTGAATGCTGGTACCCATGGAGGCCAGAGGCATCAGATCCTCATGGGGCTGGAGTTACAGGAGGTCTTAAGAAATCTCACATGGGTGCCAAGAATCAAACTCTGGTCCTCTGTAAGAACAATGAGACCTCTTAAGTTTGGAGCCATCTCTCTAGCCTGCTCTTAACTAATTTTGTTCCTTCTTATTCCATCCCTCCCTTAATACATTTGAAACTAATCTATATATTCATAAAACTTTGTTTAAGATTAAGAGTAGTCTAGGCCAAGGCTAAGACTTCTAATGTGCATTATTTTATTTGGAATGAAGGGGGTGAGCATACATAAATTTCCAGTGATATAAATCAATACTTACTCCAGATTTAGACGAACGTTGCCTGATAGATCAGCATAAATGTTTGGAGTTGATCTACAGGTTTCTCTAGAGGCTGTGAAACTAGAATTTCGAGTAGAGTAGAGCATTGTGAGTTCCCAGTTGTTGAGTTTATTCATTTTCTGGTATATTTGTCATACACTGCGACATTTATGGTACATGACTGTGAAGAGACAGAGATAAAGATCAGCAAAGGAAATGAGTGCAAAGGGTGGAATCCAGAATGATCCAGGTATGAGTTGCCACTTAATTGTTCTCCATTGCAATCACATGGGCAGCTCCTAATTCTCTCGGCCATAGTGAGTGAAAACTCATACAGTGTGTTTCCAGGAAAGGTCACTAAGCTTTGGTGTACTTGATTTCTACTGAAACTGATTAGATACTCGTTCTAAAGTCCTTCCAGAAACCAAATTGATACAAACATTGTGGAGGCTTCCAAGTGAACAATAAAAGGCATTCAATATATATCATTAGCACAAACTATATGTGGTAGACCAAGATGCTAAATATGCCAAAAATCACTATTACTAGGCAAGATAGTTCAAATGATCAGAGTTCATCTCCTAGGACTCACTAATCTCATTAGGACAACTATGTCTGAAATATGGCAAAGTCAATCAGGGCTAAGAGTGATTTAAAGAAATAAATGTTATACCTTACAGAGCCACAGCAGATGTTTTAAAACTTTCATGCTAATGATCGTTTGTTCATGCTTTCCCTGCCATTTTTACAGCCCTGGCATACACATGCTCATGGAGATAAGCTGTTGATTGTCTAAATCTAGTTATTTCTCAGATCTGTAACTTTCCAATAATATAGCATCCTGAACCCTTTAACTACACTTCCCAATATGTTGGATCATCAGTGTTAGTATTATAATATGCTTTATTTGCATAGGATATTTGACACCAAAAATGTCAGTGTCACAATATTTTGTTGTATGATAGTAGAGAACAGTTTTTTTTTATCATAGAACCAATGGATAATTATACATTTCAATTTTTATTTTATGAACCCTTAATTCCCTTGGTAATGTCTAGTGTTATCATATCCAGTTAACACCATGCTAGATGCTGTCAGTAGTTAAATTTAATAAAAGGGAAATAAATAAAAACCTAAAAGTTAAAAAAATTATTCACAATGACATGATCTTGAACATGAAAACATTGTAAGTTGGAAGCTTATTTTGGTGGACTTTTGTCCTGAGCTCACCTCCACTGTTCAAGAGAAGAGTAGTCCATTCCTTAATGCCAGTAATTTCCTTATGAGTTGCAGCCTCTTTAAGCACAAGCCTTGGCTGTAACATTTGCTTCTTTCCTAGTCTTCTTTTCCTTACCAAACTGTATATTTTTTTTTCCTGTCCCGCTAATACTTTTCTATTGCAGATCCTTGTAAGAGTTATCAATAACCATTCTACAGGCTCAATGTTATGCTGTCTTAAAATTTCTTCCAACAAAGAAGTCATTCTATTAATTTTTGATTCAGCCTCAGGCAAGTACTTAGGACTCAGGCAGAGGCAGCCAGAGTATTTGCCAAAAATATTAGAAGTATGTCCTCTAGCCCAGTTGTTAATAATTTCTCTGTCTGAAACCTGATAAGTGCCATATTCTAAAAACTCCATAACCACCTCAAACAATACCATAAATTTGAGAATAATATTCAAATATGTGAACCTATGGGGGACATATCTCATGCAAACTACCAAGAATATACATGATAACTCCTAATTATCCCATATTAAGTGACTGCATTAGCTTGGCCAAGTCTGTGATGTTTGATTCTCAATGAGGGAGAAAGAAAAAAATTCGAAGAGGAATGATGGAGGAGAGCCTTTTAAATTTCTTGATAGCCACTTCAGCCAGATTGCATGTGACTTTTAATATACAACAATGTTGCCAAAATTTGTTTATGCTACCATGGATAGAAACAGCCACCAGTGATCTCCAGCCTTCGGGATCCACCATGGATCTCGAAGTTGCTCAAAAATCAATGAGCCACCATGGACATAAGGCAAAATGGACAGAATTAAAGAAAGAAAAAAGTTGCTCAAAAATCAAAGCTACCTATCATGACACTGGATGTCATGGATGGATGTTGTTGTTGTAGTAAGAGCAGAAATAGACTAAAAATAATCAAAACTTAGTGTTTAAGCCTTTAGTGTAGAAGCAGCAGATGTAGACAGACTCCAGAACTGTAAACTAGTTTATCAAGCATAGTTTACCAATGTAACTGTACATTTTAAAGAGACAGGGTTCTTGTATGCCTCTGAGATCTCCCCAAAATAAGTGTATAGACAATTAGTAAAGCGAGTACTACTTTAAGAATCATTTGTAACTCCCCCTTTTGTTTTTTGTTTTCTTTGTCTGTGATTTGTGCACACAATTAAAGATATAATGGGAAAGGAGTGGGATGAAATTGTAAATAAATAGTTTTTGTAGGTTACTGAAGTACACTGAAGTGTACTGTAGGTTACACTAGAGTGTAATTTTGTGATGTTGTATGTAGACCCCATGTCAACTACAAAGGAAATACAGCAGTAGAATATACACAAAAGGAGGCGAGGAAAATATGATGATCTAAGTAAGAAGTCAATTAACAAGACAAGAATGCAGAAAATAAACTACAAATAGCAAGACCACATACAAAAGAAAAAGTGAGACGACGGAAGTTGGCTCTCCCCTATCTGCAATTTCTCTGATTGTGAACAGATTGACTTTCTCAACTAACAGAGTGTAAGTAGAGAAACATGATGTAACCCTCTGTGTCCAGAGAAGATCCACTTTAGATCCAAAGGTTCAAACAGGTTGAAAAGAATGGAAAACATTAACAAAGACTTTTGTTTGGCTCATACAAATAGATTTTAAACATAGATTTATCAAACAAAATAAGGACAAAGTGGGATGGTGCATATTAACAAAAAGATCTAACAGTATCAATATGATACGATGATAAGAATATTATATGCCTGATGTTGGGCCACCATGGACATAAGACAAAATGGACAGAATTAAAGAAAGAAATAGACAAGTATCTAGTAATAGGTAGGTATTATATCATATCTAACTCTTACTCTGGATAAAATTAAAAAGTAAGATAAGGATACAGAGGACATGAACAAAACAATTAAGTTGATTTAACAGACACGTACAGAGCAAATTTATATGATGACAGAATATTTATTGTTCTTAAGTGTATGTGAATGTTTCCTAGAACAGAACATATTTTAGACCACAAATTAAATAGTTTTTTGTATGTATGTATGTGTGGCGTGTCTATATAGATGTGTTTTCATATGTGCAGGTATATGTGGACACCAGATAAAGACTAGACAACTACAGACTACTAATGAACATTAATATAAATATCTTCAGCAAAATATCAGTAAACATGATTTGATAACATATTCTAAGGACTATATGCCATGACCAAGTAGGATTCGTTTCTAGAATGTAGAGATGAAAATTGATTAATGGAATACACTACATATATTAACACAGAACAAAACCCAAATAAATTTCCTTTGCACACAAACAAATTGAAAAAAATCAACATCTTTTCTTGATAAAACACACAACAAATTAGGACTAGAAGAAAATTATATCAACATTAATATATGATAATAAAAATATTTTAAGAATCCAGAGTCTTATATGAAATGCCAGAGCTAGCATGCTACTCAGTAATGAAGAGTGAAAGTTTGAAAAGGTTTCCTCTGAGATGAGACACAATGCCTGATTTTGTCATTCCTGTTTAATATACCAGTAGAAGTTGTAGTCAGAACATTTAGAAAAGATATATCATTACCTAAACCAAAAAACAAGAGATAAAGTTAAGTACTAAATCAGAAAAATCAACTGTCCAAACTAAAAGGCCTTGGGCTGCCAGCTGTAAGGGTTTGTTGGAATATCTGAAGTCCTTTAACAGAAGACTGGGAATTGGGAGGGAGCACTGTGAGCATTCTTAGTAGGGAAGCATAGGCTATACTACTGGACTGTGTGTTCATCTGGATCTTTGCAGAACCTAAGAACATTCTGGATGGATAGGAGATATGTTTCTTCCAGTCTAGCAACATCATCTTTGCTGGACTCTGAATTTTTAATACTAAAATTAAGCAACTTTATGTAATGAGGGAAGCACAAAGCTATTAAAAATAAATATTATCAGAGACAACTTTCATCTTGCTTTGTTTGGTGTCAGAAATTTTTGTATAAGCCATATGTATGCACACATTGTTTACATGTTGGTGTTTTTCATACATCTTTCTTAAAGCCTGCATTTTTTATATGATCTAAACATTTTCTGTGTGATTAAAATTTCTTTCATGACAATCTTTTAAGTAAGAATGTAACATTCTTTTTTGGCAGGTGGTTCCTGTATGACATGTAACCAACCTAGATTCCATTGGCAATAACAGACCTGCATGGCAGCTGTCTGAAGAGATTGTCCAACAAAGTAATGGGTCATTGGCATACTGGCAGAGAGAATGACATCATCTATTCTGTAGGGAGGTACATGTTGAGGTAGGTCCGTATCATTGCTTATTTCAGTGATGAAAGAGTCCACAGCCCCAAGATGACTCGAGGATTTATCATAGTTAAGTAGTCTGGTTCAGTGTGGGGAAATAGTATTTAAAGTGCACAGCTATAATATTATGAATATGGGTGACTCTAAACATCAAAAAGGGGGATTTGTCTAGAGGTTATCTTTAACTCTCACCCCTGATATTTTACAGCTTAATGACTTACTGTTCACTAAATTCAAAGTTGATTATCAGCCTGGGGTGGATCAAATATCCTCACTCTTATAATCACTGCTAAAGATTACCCCTATTTTATTATTTAATTTTGTCTTTTAATAATATTTGTATTAATTCTCTGACAATTCAGACATGTAATCAATGCATTTTTATCATACTCACTGTGTTTCCCATTCCTCCAACTCCTATCTACTCTTCCAGAAGCATTCCACACCTTTCCCCAACTTCATGTTCTATCTTCTTTCTTTCCATCTATCTATCTATCATCTATCTATCTATCTATCTATCTATCTATCTATCTATCTATCTATCTATCATCTATCTATCTATCTATCTATCTATCTATCTATCTATCTATCTATCATCTATCATCTTTATATATTTATTTATATACATCATCTATTTATCTTCTTTTATAATCTACTAAGTCTAATTTGTACTGCTCATACACTCATGGGGTAGGTACATCCACTGGATCTTAGTCCACCTACCAAAGGCCATACCCTTAAAGAAAACTTAATCTGCCTCCTCAAAAACCATCAATTGTCCATAGGTCTTCAGCTAGGGGTGGTGTTTCTGAGCCATCCTCCCTTCCATGCTGGAGTGTTTACTGGATTGATCTCCTGCAGGTCTTGGCAGGGACTGTATAATTGCTGTGAGTTCATGGGTGAAGTTGTCCTGACAGTGTTTCAATCAGGTCTTCATACAATATTTCTTCCCCATCCTCATGATTTCCCTGAGCCTTGATGGTGTGACATAGCTGTCCCATTTGTGGCTGAGCATAACACAGACACTTATTCTCTGGGCTTCAGACATTTATATTCTGGGTTTATTTCCACTTACAACTCTAAGGTCACACTCCATTCCTGAAGGAAGTCAAGTCAGGAACTCAAGGTAGGAACTAAAGCAGAAGACTGTGGAGGAATGCTGATTTCTGGCTGCTCTTCCTAGCTTGCTCAGCCTGTTTTCTTACACAATTCAGGACCACCTGCTTAGGGGCAACACCTCCCACAGTGAGCTAGTTCATTTCACACCCACCATTAATCAAGAAAATGTCCTGCAGGGTTTGGCTATAGGCCAGTCTTGTGTAGACATTTTCTCAACTAAGATTCCCTCTTCCTAGACATATCTACATTTGTATGAAGTTAACAAAAACCAAACAGGGCATTAACAATACATCTCTTTGTGAAAGTGTGTGGGTCTGTATGTTTTGGAGTATCTGAAAGGTAAAATGAAGGAAAACAGACTATAATGACTATGAAACTGTATTTCATTTGTTTTTACATACATAAGAACTTGTAGGCAGGATACTGGAATACTAGTGACTTGGAGCAGAAATGATGGAACAGAACAAGAGGAGAGTTGTATTTTAACCGTGCCTGGCAAGGTGACAGGCTCTGGATTCCATTGTACAATAACCTTTCTGCTATCCAGGGAATCCTCCTCTCGATGTGCATCCATGGAAGCTCATGGTTACTAGTGTGAGGACATCTATACCAACCCTAATCAGTCACAAAGGGAGGCAAAGAAATGGGTAAGATTCAGCAAATGTCACCCAGAAATAAGAGTGGAGTTAAAAGTAATTTAATGGACAAAATAGGAAACATACGTTTCTTCCTTTAGAGAATCACTCTTCACATGAACTCTGAGGAAATGAAGATTGCCCAAGGACTAAGACCTTCTGCCTAATTCAGAGGGTGTAGAGAAGGGTGTTATAAGACATATTTTTAGAATACAAAACAATAGTATGGTTCAGTGTTACAACAGTTGGGTACATGGTCTCCATACAAAAGAGACACAGAAACAGACAGGAAGAGAGTGTTCAGCAGCTGGTGGTTGGCTTGCTGGGAGTCTGGATTTAGACTACAATATGTTTGCCCGGTCATCCACTGCAGTGGACCTGGATTGTCTCTTGTAAGTGATTCTTCAGGAAGCCTGGTGTATATCTTATCATGAACATCAATATATCCTGGCTCAGAGACATTGGCAGAGCATGGTCCAGGGACTATGGTACAGTCTAGCTCAAGGATATTGATAGAACAAGGACCATGGATTATGGTACAGCCTGGCTCAGTAACCACAGTATAGCCTGGCTCAGGAACCTTGGTGTAGATGGGCTCTGAGACATCCATGTAGTCAGGTTCATGGATATCAGTAGAGCATGGCCCAGGAACGATGGTATATCCTGGGTCAGGGATATTGGTAGAGCATGACTAGGAACTATGGTATAGGCTGGCTTATGGCCCCCTAACATTTTACACAGAAAATCATTTCTAAGAAAGTGAGATTTTCATTTTGACAGCTCCTACTTTTACAATGAAAATCTCTGGCTTAACTTTTTCTTTCTTTCTTTCTTTCTTTCTTTCTTTCTTTCTTTCTTTCTTTCTTTCTTTCTTTCTTCCTTCCTTCCTTTCTTTCTTCTTTCTTTCTTTCTTTCTTTCTTTCTTTCTTTCTTTCTTTCTTTCTTTCTTTCTTTCTTTCTTTCTTTCTTTCTTTCTTTTCTTTCTTCTTTCTTTCTTTCTTTCTTTCTTTCTTTCTTTCTTTCTTTCTTTCTTTCTTTCTTTCTTTCTTTCTTCCTTCCTTCCTTCCTCTTCCTTCCTTCCTTCCTCTTCCTTCCTTCCTTCCTTCCTCCCTCCCTCCCTCCCTCCCTTCCTTTCTTTCCCTTCCTTCCTTTCTTTCCCTTCCTTCCTTTCTTTCCCTTCCTTCCTTCCTTCCTTCCTTCCTTCCTTCCTTCCTTCCTTCCTTCCTTCCTTCCTTCCTTCCTTCCTTCTTTCTTCTTTCCTTCTTTTCTTTCTTTCTTTCTTTCTTTCTTTCTTTCTTTCTTTCTTTCTTTCTTTCTTTCTTTCTTTCTTTCTTTCTTTCTTTCTATTTTGTGTACTTACTCTCTGACTGTGATATCACCTGGGTGTATTCTGTGTCAACTGCTTGTGATGTGTTTGATACTGACAATGGACTTCTTGGGGGGCAATGGATTAAAACAGGAGGAAGTTCTTTGGTTTCTGGGACCAGAAAGCTATGCTTCTTGCCCAGGTCCCTAATCTTTAGCTCAAATTAATCCAACTGGGCCTCTTAAAGATTGGTGTGAAATGGGGGAGGGGTCTGGTTCTTCCAGAGGACACAGAAGATGTGGAATGAGTGAGTCGTTTAGGTTCCTCCTGCTCAGAGGATCTGGGCCTGGGGAACTAGCTGAAGGTAAAATGTCCCTCTTAGCCAGTGGGAAATTTTATCTGAATAGATTTGTAGATCTGTGAAAGTGGGGAATGCAAGATATTGGGAAATAGTGAAGGGAGATGGGAAGAAGGGAGTAGGAAAAAGAAAGAGAGAGGAAGAATAAGGAGTAGGAAGAGGATGAGGAGAGAGGGAGGATGCCAAATCAATGAGAGCCATAGGGCTACATTTGGGAATGAGTCATTCTGTGATACACCTTATGGTGTGAGCTAGGAAGAAGGTGAAGGTTCACCAGGAGCACATGCTTCCACTGCCTTTCCTTGGTATATGCTTCTCTCTCTGCTAGCATTTGACTAGTTGTTTCCCTTTGGGGTAATGCCAGGGCCACACCACACCTAAGTTTCTGGTATCACATTAGCTCTGCTTTAGAGCTGGGTCACGGTTCCTTTCTTGTCAAACACCTCTCAGAAACATAGAGATCTGGCCAGATCTCTGCTCCACTAGAGATTCTGCTTTATGCTCATCTGTCCTCCATCAACCCATTTGTGAATGGTATTGGCTCCCTCAGTGGCTCCGATGACCTGATACTCATTTTGGAAGTATGTCTTTTTCACGTCCCCCTTGGATTATAGATCTTTGTTCTAGACAAAGTTCCTCTTTACATTTCTCTCCCTGGGATCGCTTCCTCACTCTCTTCTCTGAGTGATGCTTCATTTCCCCAGCCAAAGCCTTTCTGCCGTAAACAGTTTGAGTTAATTTAACCCCAACCCTGTTGATCATGTTTGTTTGGTTGGCACAGTGAGTGTCTGAGGCAGTTTTTACTGTTCTGAGAAACTCTGTTTCCTCCTTGGCAATGTTGCTGATGCCCAGGGATCTGGCCTCAGTTGCAGAGAAGATAATGCTCACAGATTTTGATGGTACATCCCACATCCTCAGCTATCTTAGGTTTTCCTATTGGTTCTCTTCTCAGAAGATGGGGAAATATTTTTCTTCCAACTTTATTGTCCTGGGGCTTTCTTGAGACATGTTTTTGGAACCTTTTCATCACTCCCTAAATCCCCTGGATCCTGCTCTCACCCCATTATTGATGTAGAGACCATCTCTACACATTTCTCAGGACTTTTTCTGATTCAGGTTCTCTGATATCATGGTATTATCTGTTTGTGAAAATCTACAACACATTTTGATGTGAAAACATTTTTGAGGATCCAGTGGTCTCACTTAGTTTATGGAGGGCATGGGATTATAAACAATGCTCCTCTCTTCATCTCAAGAGACAATATATCTGAAACATAATTTTTCTGCTCTCTCAGAAAATCCTGAGACTCAAGTTCTAGCTGTCTGTGGAGGCTGACTGCTTAGTAACATTCTTTTTAAATCCTCAATTTGGGATGCTTAGTTAAATTCACCTTTGTCTCACATTCTTTCTTTCTATGCTTTTGTTCCCAGAGAGACTAGTTTGCTCATAAGACTAAGCGTTGATCATGAGAATCTGTATTATAGCATCTTATGAAACACACACTCCATCTGAGATGCGGAGACTAAAAGATGTTGCTAAGGATGGGCATCAATGCCCAGGTGTGAGGGGAGACAGCAGCAGCAAGAGGAAGGCCAGAGATTCCAGTGAGAGAGCAGAGGGCAATGACATTGACATTTGAGTAACATGAAGATGTACTCTGCTTGAAAGGCAGAAAAGGCGGAAAAAAGCCATGGCCATGAGTTTGCGTGGACCTATTCTAACCCCACAAAATGACAGTACAACCCAGAGAAGTTAAACATAGCTGTAGTCATGCAGCCCATTGGCAAGAAGGACAGAAGCAGAAGCCATTTCCAAAAGCCCCTAGTGTAAAATGACGCACTGCAGCAGAGGAGTAGAAAGCGGGGAGTGGGACACAGCTGTGGAGTAGGTCCAGCAACAGAGGACCCGTGGTGTGTGGTCGAGGAACCAGAGGCATGGAGCATATGCAGGGTTGGTGGTGTGAGGCTTCAGGTGTAGACGAAGAGCAGACCAGGTGACCCGCATGGGGCTCCACAGGCAGCCTCTAGAGCTGAAGAAGTAGACCCCATTGAGTTAGTAGTGAGGCAACTTAAGACTCTCAGTAAACTGTATTTTCTGAAAGCTCAGACAAAGTGACATGGACTACACGATGAATCTAGAGCAGCACCGTCCTTCTCAATACAGAATCCAGCAAAGCGACAGGATAGAATACTCTTATACTCTAAGTAAGCGATGTATCTCAATATTTTTCTTTCTACTTTTATCTCCTGAAGAATATAGGCTAGACAGCTTGTGAGATATCTGCCTCTGAGAGTTCGGAATATAACATATCATTTGAAGGAATATTGTTAACCCATCCTTTGCAGTCAACTTTCAAATGAGACTGTCTTACTTCATCTCCTTTGCCTTCTCTGTGTATTTCTTCCTCCATTTTTCTCTATAAGCTCAATACAGGTCACTAGTTTTACCCTGAATGTTTTCACTTTCTACATATACTCACAGTAACTGTTAGTAATAGACCACTAGAAGATGCTCTACCCTAAAACAATTGGTGCTTATGGAGAGATTAACTTTTTATTTGATTGCAACAATAATTTTCATTGCGGGGTTACCTTCCTATCATTACTTCTTTTTTTGTTGAGATTATAATATAATTACTTAATTTCTTCCTTCTCTCCTCCCTCAAAGTCTTCCCACATACCCCTCCTTGCTTTCTTTCAAATTCATGGCCTCTTTATTCAACTGTTGTTTTATGTATGTATGTATGTGCATACACATATATTTCTAAATGCAACCTACTCAGTCTGTATCATTTTACTTGTGTGTACATTTTCACACTGAATAACTAACAGGTAGGCTCTTCCCTGGGTAAGACTATTTCTCTCACTCTTAGCACACCTTAATTGCCTGTATTTCTTTGTGTAGGATTGAGGACTTATGGCATTTCCCCATCCACTTTGGCATGTCCTTTACTGTTGTCCTCATTCTGCTCATGTTTAGGCAGTCATGTTAGTGAGACTTTATGGGTGTAGCTTCTGACATTCCTAGGAGACATAACCTCACTGCAAACTCCCTGTGCCTCTGGCTCTTAGAATCTTACTGCCTCCTTTTCTACAATGTCACCTGAACCTTATGTGCAGGATATGTTCTCTAGATATATCTGTTGTGGAATATTTGTTTACACTATAAAGATGTGTCTCTGCCTAAGGTGCCTTCTGATTGGTTTAATAAAGAGCTAAATGGCCAATAGCTAGGCAGGAAGAGATTAAGCAGGACTTCCAGGCATAGAAAGAGGATGTAAGAGGGATAAATCCAGGCATGCAGGATTTCACCAGCAGACTCAGAACAAGTCAGATGTGCTGTACTAAGAAAAGGTAACCGAGGCACGTGATAGAATGTAGATTAATAGAAACAAGATAATTAAATTATAAGAGCTGGTTTAAAAAAACCTAAGCTAAGGCCAAACTTTCATAATTAATAAGTCTCTGGGCCATTATTTGCAAGCTGTGGTCCAACAAGAAAGCTTCCTACATATATCCACTGGGACTGGGCTCCACAACCCTGTATTTTGGTTATGATTTTTCTGTAATAGTCTTCATCAGTTGCAAAGACAAGTTTCATTGATAAGGGGATTTTATGTAATACTTAAGAGTTCAGCCTTAAATTTATACAATTCCAGGGGCCCAGGAGAGACACTACCATCTGCGCAGGAATGAATCCAGTTGCTCGGCGCTCTTTCATATAATTCCTTTATTCATCTGCCACCATCATTTAGTCACCAGTTCAACTCTCAAATCTCTCCTTTCCTTGGTTCCTTTTTTCTTCTTTCCCTTCTCCTGGGACTCTATATCCTATCCCAAGCAGTAATACCTTATGTTTTGTTTACAGCACAAGACTGTAGGGGTCCCTACTAGAGGCTTCCTGGCAATTTTATTTGCAACCCAAAGGGGGAGAGATAAGAGTGGAGTCAGTTAGTAGCTGAAATAAATCAGAAAAGGAATTCATGTGTTAGAAATATATGCTTATTGTGGTCAGGTGAAGGCATTATGAGTCTATCATAAATGTGTTCAACTATAAACTTACAGGTCATAGGGTAGAGAAAGTCTGTAGGTCACTAAGAGTTAAAACTGTCACTTTTTTCCTCTGCCTCCAGTTTCCTGACAGGGCAAGGAAGAGTACCAATAGCTAGTCAATCTGCATCACAGCTTGAAATGCCTGCTAAGAGGAAAGCCCTTTTTGATCTAAGAGGTTCTCTGGGGTGGTGAGAGAGACGGGGAGGCCTTGATTTGCACAAAAAACAAAGCTTGTTTCTCTGGTTGGTAGGCATTTGGCCTGTGAGACATATAGTCTCAGAAAGGATATTTTATCTTAGTTCGGGGAGTTTTCAGGCATCTAACAGACGGCCTGGTAGCTATCTGTTCCTTGCTTGTCCATAAGGCTTTGTTTGGGGTTGACTTTATCTTAGGAAGTAGCTCAAGGAGGATATTTGCAAATGGCAGATGCCCAAAACAAATGCTAAAGAGGGGGCCTGGAGCTCAGAGGCAGAAGGTTCTGTCTACATGACTATCCAGGTGCTTTGAAACAGAGATTCACACACACATAGACACTTTAGGAGAATTATGAGCATAAGGAATTCATAGCAAGGCACAACTGAATATTAAGCTGCATAACACCAATAATCCTTGCTGATTGGCTTTCCACTCTACTGACCCTTGGTCTTGTCAAGGTATAGCTTATAATATATAGCTGGACTTCTATTTCATATTCCTGTGGCTCCCCACAAGGGATGAGGATTATGCTTAATTTAGGTATAAGAATGCATATTTATCTTTTGATAATGCTTAATGAAGATAATATTTTAGAAATAGAAGAGTATTAAACATTATTCAGAATGTCCCAACTAACATCTACTCAAGGAAAACAACATCAAATTACAACAACTAAATTACTCTTGAACTGTGTGAACAGTTCTGCTGAATAAGGGTAAATGAACCTTACAAAAATAAAATACAACCCATGACCTAACTTCAGATGAACAAGTCCCAGTGCAAAATCAAAAGTGAAAAAAAAAATTATGTTACTATAACCCCTCCAAATTGCTAATTCTTAGAAATGGTCTCCAATGTGGGTGAAGTAAATAAAATCCCAGACAAAGAACTTGAAGGAGCAACCACAAAATGTTTAAAGAATCAGAAAAAAAAATTCCTGAACAAATCATGAGAAAATACAAATAGGCAATTAATGCAAGATATAAAAGTAGAAAGTTAATGCAAGATATAAAAGGGGAATCTGATGGCTAGAGACATGGCTCAGTGACTTGCTGTTCTTCTAGTAGTGGACACGAGTTTGGTTCCCAGAACTTGTTTAGTTCCCAGAACTCATGTCAGGTGGCTCATAACCACCTGTAACTCCATTCCAGGGAATCCTACACCCTTTTCTGGCTTCTGAGGGCACCCTATGCATGTACATGCACATATACACACACACATTTGCACATGCAAGCACATGCACATATAAGTAATAAAATTAATCTAAATAAAATTAAAAAATAATCAGATAAAGAGATGGAAATACTGAAGAAAGTGGATGAGAGTGAAGTGATGAAGTGGCTGCCATAAAAACATGAGGACCTGAGTTCAGATCCTACACCTTCATGTGAAAGCTGGTGATGATGCTGCACATCTATAACCCAAGCACTGGTAAAGAGAATAGGAGGGTGACCAGCGCTCATTCGTCAGCTTGTCCTGCCAACAGAGCTCTGAGTTCAGTGAGAGACCTTTCAAAAAATGAAGTGGGGAGTGAAAGAGTTAGATGCTTAACATTAACCTTTGGCCTCCACACACATGTGAACATATGTGCATGAATACTTATATATACACACACCCATATGTCACACATGTATACATATAAAATAATAAATAAATAAATATATTAGCAAGAAATACAGAAAAATCAAACTGAAATACTGGAAATGAAAACCACAACAGGTAAAATAAAAATCTCTGTGGAAAGCTTTATCAATAGAAAGGATTAAGGAACTTCTTTTTTTTTTTTTAAATATAATGGATCAAGGAAAAGACATAATATCTATTATTAAAGATAAGGAGGAAGAATTAGAGCATTTAAACAAAGTCAAACATAAATTAATAGGAAGTGATAGAGGGACTTTCAAGATGTTTGGGAAACTATGAAATGACTAAATCTAAGAATCATGGAATAGAAGGAGAATAATTTCATTCTGAAAGCATAGAAAACATTTGCAGCAAAACCATAGCAGAAAATACCCAAAATGTGATGAAAAGATGGCAGTCCAGATACAGGAGACATACAGACCACTAAACAGACAACATCAAAATAACTTCCCTTATAATATTATAATTCAACTACTAAATATTCAGAACAAAGGAAGTAGATTAAAGTAGCAAGAGAGAATGACTAAGTCGTATACAAAGGCAGGCCCATCAGGATACTAGCAGTTTTCTCATCAGAAAATTTAAAGGGCATGGGGACTTGGAATGATGTATTTCAAGTTCTGAAAGACAACAACTGTCAACTCAGACTACCATGCATAGAGCATGTCTGTCATCATTGGAAGAAATAGAAATCTTTCCTTGATTAAAAACAGACTAAAGAAATTCATGACCAGCCAGCCAGATTTACAGTAGAAAATTGAAGCAATCCCTCAGACTGAAGAGGAAGAAAAGCACCCATGAAGCCACAGAATAAAATAAATCACAGTTGTATAATAGTTAATCAAGAGAGGGATGAGACAACCCCAAATACCGTACCACCAACAAAATGACAGGAGTTGCTGCATTATTTTCAGTAATAACTGAATATCAATGGTCTAATTTTTTGGATCAGATGAAAAAAAAAAAACAAATAGAACTGATTTAAAAAAGCTGCTAAGTAATGCACCTCATCAAAAACATAGACATTATCTTGGGTTGAAAGGATGGAAAAAGGTATTCTTGGGCTGGAAAGATTGTTCCACAGGTAAAATCACATACTGCTTTTGCAGAGGATCTGAGTTTGGTTCCCAGCACCTATGTTGGGTGGCTCACAACCTTCTGTAACTCCAGCTCCAAAAGATCCCTCTAGTCCTCCTGGGCGCCTTCACACATGCACATATACATGTGGCAAGCACACACACACACACACACACACACACACACACACACACACACACACACACAGAAGTTGTTGCAAGTAAAGATTTAAATTATTAAAACTGGGGTTGAAAGGGGAGTCATTACCACAGATAACAGATACAGAGGAAAATCATTAGTATATGAATTTATAGATGCATAGGACCACCAAAATTAAAGAAATATGAGTCAAATAATCTAAGCAAATCTGTAATAAGAACCGAGATCAAAGCAATAATTAAAAAAAAATCTTCTAACAATGAAGAAAAACCAGGTACAGATGGATTCACTCAATTCTATTAGATCTCTGAAGAACAACTAACACCAGGGCTTCTCTATTCTGTTAAACAGAAAAGGAAGGGGCACTAACACTCTCATGAAGCCAACATTAGCCTGATGCACAAACCAGCTAACCACAGAAGAAATAAAGGAAAACTGTAGACCAGTTTCCCCAATTAGCATATATGCAAAAGGTCTCAAGAGAACATTCACAAACCAAATTTTCTTAAATTTACATTAAAAAGAAAAAACCCACTACTTTGAGATTGTATTCTTACCCCATTCAGAATAGCTACTACAGAGAAAACAAAATGGGAGCAAATATTGACAAGTATGCGTGGGGGGAAAGATCCTCATACACTGTGGGTGAGAGTGTAAATAAACTGGTATATCCCATATGAAAATCAGTATGAATGTTCATATATATATATATATAAAGAACAACTAAAAATGCCATATGACCCAGCTCTTCCACTCCTGGGTGTACACCCACAGGACTATATTCTACTACAGAGATGCTTACACTGCTATGTTCATTCTAGATCTATTTATTCTGAGCAGCAAGGAAATGGAATCAGCTTGCATGTCTATCAATGATACAAGCATAATGAAAATGTGGTACACATACACAGTGGAATTTTATTTAGCTATAAAGAAAGTTAAATTATGAAACTTGCATAAAAATTAATGGGACTGGAACACACTGTATTAAGTGGGGGATAGTCCAGACTCAGAAAGTAATTCATCACAGGTTCTGTCTCATACGTGGGTCCAAGTGTCTGTCTTTTATATATGTGTGCATTTATGTGGGAGTGGGTATGTTTAGAAGCCAGAAAACTAAAAAGGAAATGAGAAAAAAGAGGCTCGAGTTAGAGAGGTAGGGAGAGCAATAGAACATAGGTGGTATGTAGGTAGAAGGGGAGGTACCAAGTAGGAAGGTTTAAGTGGAGATCATGGGGGAGAGGCAGCGAATTAGGAGAGGCAGGGGTATGCCAAAACTGTATGTGAAAATGCCATAAGGAAACGTACAACTCTGTAAGCTAATTTTAAAGAGAAAAATGAAGACATCAGTGCCCATAAAAGGTAATAGGACTTACCTGGTGTGAGCCTGAAAAACTTGAGACTACATGGACTATATTTGAAGACTCTGCGCCAAACATTAGCCACTAGCCGCTAGTCATATGTGAAAATAATAAGTCAGACAGAAGGAGAGGCTGTAGGGAATTTTCTCTCAGTCATGTGACAGCTGTGGAAAATAAGGTATGTGACTATCAGATGAGAATGGGGGTGGCCAGTCAGATGCACTGTCAAGTTTGACCTCACTGTGAAGCCAGCCCTTCAGCAGAGAAGGAGATGATGGAGTTGCGACATAGATATCTGGAATCAAACAAGGACAGACTTTAAATTCCACTTGAAGATGAAAGCATGCCCAACCTGTACAGAGGCCAGAGTGTGGCGAGCAAGGGGTGAGGGGTGAGCTGGTGAAAGGTGAGCTATAAGGGTGAGCATTCCCAGACTTACCTTTCCTCTTGAGGCTATAGTTGCCTTGGCACCTAGGATGGACAGGAGATGTCAAACTTCCATGAGCCCACTTTGAGCTACCCAGACCACAGAAGCAGCAGTCCAGAGTAAAATACACCAAAGGATGTCTTCTGAAGCCTCTAAATGGTTTGGTCTTTGGATGTTTCTATTTTTAGGAGCTTCTGCCCTAGAAAGGCAGTTACAAAGGTCGATTCGTGTCATTGTCTTTTGGGAAGAGGAAAACTGATGCGTTAGCATGCAACAGTTCTTATAATCTTAGTTGATAAAAATGCACCAATAGTAACCCTAACTAAGACACATCAGGTCTTACAGTCTCAGCTGATGAAAGAGCTCATTCCTTTGGCAATTTGATAAATGTTGAATTGATCTATGTTAAAAGAATTCATAATTTGGGTACCCATGCTATCATTTCATGGTTTTACATAATGCCAGTCTGACTTTTTTTTTGTGAGTTATCAGTTCTGATAAAAAAAAATTGTTAAGTAAATGTGAGGTCCAAGTACAATATACAATGTAAAGCTAAGATGTTGAAGTTTGAGAGACACAACTCCCATGGTATGTGCTGTAACACATGTGTGTTACACATATGTGCCTCTATGAGACTCTCAGGTCATCATGGAACTCTTCCCAGCCTAGCAAGGGCTGGAGAAATGGCTTAATGGTTAAGATCAGTGGCTGGTCTTCTATAGGACCTAGGTTTGATTTCCAGCACCCACACAGTGGCTCACAACCATATATAACTCCAGTTCCAGGGATCCATCAACCTCTTCTGGGCTTTCCAGGCACCAGGTATGCAGGTGGTACACATCTATTCATGCAGACAGAACGCCCATACACACAAACTAATTCAAAAACCAAAAAAATTATGGTATGTAGAGAGTAATCCTTGTTCATAGCCCCAATATATGATGCAGGTGTGGAACAGAGTGAGAAACCCTTAGAAAAGACTTGCAGGTTTTTGTTGAAGCACATTCTGCCCAGGCCTGTCATAAGACCCTCAAGTATTTAGAAGCATGAGCGTGGAAATTAATGGTCACAGAAGAAGCTTGAGACACCAGCACAGAGAACAGAGGACCAGGGAAAGCCACTCACAGAGCAGAGTCAAAGGCAGGGTGGGTTCATGCCAATTGGAAGGTGGAGTTTCTCACTCCCATCCCTCATCTGTCCACATAGATGTGACTGAAGTTTTTCTTTCTTGTTTCATCATGCAGCATTGCATTGGCAATAAGGAAGAGACAATTTGTATTTTTTTAATGCCATATTTTTTTTTTTTTTTGGTTTATGAAGACCTGATTCATGATGAGCTGATGCCAATGATTGTATATCTCCCCAAATAGTGAGGTTGAGGATGAAAAGTTGACTTTTGGCCATGACTTCTTTGGCAGGAGGTATGTCATGTGAATGACAAGGGGTGGGGCTAGCGTAATATACAATTGATGAATAAAGGAGTAGGCTGTAAAGGTTTTGAAATATCCTTGATGTCTGTTTTCTTCCTCTCCCAAGCATAGGCATGGTTTATACTCCTGATTCAATACATTTCCAAAATACTGTAGAAATGAATTCTCCCCAGTGAACTGTAGGCACAGGGATGAAGATCACCTCTGGGCCCCAGGAGCAAGTTTTCCTGCCCTTAAGTAGGCATTTTCAAGTTTATACAGCAGTGTGAAGTGGAGAGACCCGTAAGGTACTTAAACTACACAGGGCAAGGAGCCCAAGTCACTTGGGTGACTGGGTAGAACAAAACCTTCTTGCCAACCCACAAGGCAGATGTTGCTGTCAAATCAATTACTCATTAAAAGGATGGACTCTCAACACCCCATAAGACATCCAAAGAGGACATCCTGGTGGATCAGGCTGAGACCAGGGAACAAAGAGAAGGTTCCTGCCTCCATGGGAAGTCAGATCTGAGTCCAAGTAGATTGTGTGATATGAGAATTACAGGACAGCTTGGCATGGGCTTTGCATATCAAGACCGGAACCTATTAATACACTAATACTAGAGGAGGCCTAATAAGAGAAAAAAGTCCAGACTGGCCACTTGACTCTGGGGAAGTGTGTGTGGTAGACAAGTGTTGAACATAAACCAGAAACTGGACAGAGCACAAAAGAAGAGCAGGAAGGGAAATGGGGAGCCAAGTAGAGGGGGCGGAAGAAGCCTGTGAAGGAAATTGCCTGTGGAGGAAACAGCCTGTGGAGGAAGCTGATTAGGAAAGTAGTTGGCACAGCTACTCAGGGAAAAGACACCTGAATGGGAGTAGTCTAGTGTGAACTCCCACATAAAAAGTTTGAGGCCAGCCTCGTCTTTTGCAGAGTGAGTTCCAGGACAGGCCCCAAAGCTACACAGAGAAACCTTGTCTCAAAAAAAAAAAAAAATAGTTCTTGTGGATGTCTGTGATCTGTTTTGCAGCCTGAAGCCCTGTTGATGTCCATGAGCTGTGCTGCTGTAGAGGGCCATGTGACATGTGTGGCTTGTGTTGCCACCTGAGGCCATGTTGATGTCCTTGGCCTGTGCTGTCACCAAAGGCTATGATGGTGTCCGTGGCCCATGCAGTGGCAGAGGGCAGTGTTGATGTCTGTGGTCTGTACCACCACTGATACCGTGCTGAGATCCGTGGCATGTGCTGATGCTGGAGACCATGTGGATGTCTCAGGTCCATGCTGTCACCAGAAACCATGTGTATGTTCATGATCTGTGCTTCTGCTAACTGTAAAGGGCAAGGAAGCTACTTTTGCCAAGGTATTGATGACTGCGGACTCACAGCTGAGAAAGAGGGACATAGAAGGCTTCTGCGACAACCCCTACTTCCACCCTACACCCCTTAAAAAATAACAGCCTAGACAATAAAGCCATGGAAGAGAACTCTTAAAAACTGTGATAAGGATGCTGAAGTGTAACTCTGCAGAACTGATGGCTTCTGGTGGGGATGCAGGTGGGGAAGGACTGTTTTCTTTAAGGGGATGGCCACGGGGACTACACTCCAGTGAATACATGGGCAACAGAAATTGGACTTATTTTCTTCTTCTTCTTCTTTTTGGTGGGGGGGGGCGTCACAAGGGTTAGGGAATAGACCTGGGAGGACTGGGAAGTGAGTGTGCTTGGGATTCATAAGATGAAATTCCCCAAAAATCAATAAAAATATTATGAAAAAAAGTTTCTTGTATAAACCAAGTATTGCGCATTTTTTTTTCAACACACATGGGTGATATAAAAGACAGCCTATTTGTCCAGAAGCCAGCTTTAGCCACTCATCCTCAATTTGTTGATTAAAAGAGCCACCTTGGGGCTGCAGAGATGGCTCAGTGGTTAACAGCACTTATCACGCTTGCAGAGGATCTGGGTTTGGTTCCCAGCACTCACATGGTGTCTCAAAACCATCTGAAACTCCATTTCCAGGAGATCTGACAGTCTTTCAGCCTTCTTGGGCACCAGGCTCACAAGCGGTATACATACATGCATGTAGTCAAACACTCATACAATGTAATACAATGAATAAACCTAAAAAATATTTTTGTAAGACCTAAATTAATAGTGGAAAATAGAAAAAGATTTATTCAATATGGCCACATTGGAAAGAGAGACAAAGACATCCAACACATCCTCTCCCCCAAGTCTATTTGCCAAGTCCTTAAGTGAGATTAAAGTTTAAACAGCTGGCCAAGGATATGCCACCTATGGAGTCCTGGTCAAAGTGTCCCTCCACTCTCTGACCTTCACTGTCTGGGCTATATCTTCATCCTGTAAAGTGGTCTGTCAAGTTGTTAGAACTGTGAGAAATATCCTGCTGGGGAGTCAAGTTACCCCTTTGGCTAGAGCCTTTCTTTTCTCTCAGAATGAGATTCCTGGAGAAATTCCCATGTCTTCGGGCTGCATTGTTTCAGTAGTCTGGTAGATTGAGAGACACAAATGTACCTTTGTAACAGCTCTTTGTTTCTGTCAGGCTTGTCACATGGGGACTTGTGGTCCTGCTAACAGCAGGAACAGGACAAATGAGGAATCCAAGATGCAGTCATGAAAAGAAGAAACTGAGCACTCATAGCTGTATCTGCATAAGGTGCTGTTCACAAACCACATACATAGCAAACCTGAAGTTTCAACCTTACTGCGTGCCTTTAGTTCTTCTTAAAAAGGCAGCAACTGCCCTCTACTGTTGACTCAGCAAATGACAGCCTCTCACTATAGGACATGAGCTGTGGTGAAGTTCTGTCTCTGCCCAGTGCTCTGTAATCTTGCGATTGTAGTGTCAAAGACAGGGCATGAGATTAGAGTCTTTGTGAACTGGATAGAGTGTTATTGGTTATCTATCACACCCAAGTATGCTCCTGGGCTATGAGTGCCCACACTAATACACACACACACACACACACACACACAACCAAATCAACAGACTTAAGACCATGGACTATATTATTTTCACCCTTGGGCTGATGTTCTGGAAACTGCTTTGGAGCTTAGAAAGAAACATTTTTTCCCCTAACTCTTCCACATTTTAGGCTGTTAAAATATAAAAATGACCATTTAAAGAAGCGCTGTATACAAATGCAATTTCAGTTTATGGGGCAATGCTTAAAATATTGATACATTCGAAAAATAGAATGGTCAACACTTTTTTCTCAGCAGCCAAATAGACACTGCATATATCTTGCTTTATTTGCTGCCAGGTTTTTATTTTTGTTTTGCACACAGATGTGATTATGTGTGTTACATGCCATGGTATTTTATATGACCTTGATATGGTACAGAATTTTTTCCATGTGATTATTCTTGCTTAGTCATACTATGATCACACATTCAGATAAAAATAACTAAGCCTTATCTGTTAGGGGTGTTGTGTCAGCTTCATCCTTTCCTGTTGCATGTAATGCTGACACATGTACAGGAATGACTGGTTCCCAGTGAGGTGCAGAAGATGTGCAATGTGTGTATTTTTGTGTGTGTTTCAGGGTAGTGTTTCATGTTAGTCACATGGTAGACCACTAAACTATACCCCCAAATATAATTTTTCACTTAATTTGAGGCCGGCATGAATGAATTTATAATCCTAGATGAATTTATAATCCTTTGTAATCCTTCTGCCTCAGCCTCCCAAAGTTTGAAAAATTTGATTGATTTTGCTCAACTTTCAGTTTCTTTTACTTATACCTCTGAAAGCTAGTGTTCTGGCTAGTGTCTAACTCAAGGTCATATATCAAAATCATAGCTCAAAGACAATATCAAGATCATAAAAAACACCATGGTATGCAACACACATAATTACAGCTCTGTACAAAACAAAAATAAAAACCTTCCCCTTTAACGATGACTGTTCTTAGAAACATTAATATCCTTTTCCGTCATGGCAATAAGTCATAATTGGAAGTCACCTCACATGTGTGCACACCTTGTGCATCCAAGTGATGTCATTCTCTCTGCCAGTTTCCCAGCTGCCCAACTTGCAAATCCTTGACAATCAGTTT
>NC_134857.1:71649892-71737392 GCF_049852395.1 Peromyscus maniculatus bairdii
GATTGTGAATCCACACACCAGGACATCTGGAAAGTGGTGCTGCCCAAAGGCAGCAACATGCCAACCTCTTTGTGAACTCAAGCACAGTATGACTTGCAGAATGGCTGCACCTGTATAGTTTTACCTTTTCTAGTCTATGCTCTCATGGTTTCCTCTGTTTCTCCATTTCCATCTCTGCTTACCAAATACCCTTCCATCATAGTTGGTGGTGCATGCTACCACCAAGGGGCTGTCTTTGAGCGACGCGTCCTCCTGTATGTCCCCTTCCCACAATGACTGCTTGCACTAGCACTGTCTATACATGGCATCTCAATTCCACATGTGTCACCTTCTCTGCCAGACTTCTAGTTTGGTAAGCTCTATATTGGTCTGGAAAAAAAAAATGCTTGGCAGGTCCATTTAATGAATTAAATTTCTATACTGAGGTTCCTACCGGTGAGAGCTACAGTAACTCTGAAAGCTCTCTGGCCCTAAGCCTTAGCCTGTGTCCTACTGTGAGCATTGGAGAACATCCGAGTGGATCCTTCCTTCCCCCCACCCTGATCTCTGATTCCACGGCTGTCTACCAGGGTAGCCGACTGAAACACTGTGTTCAGATCCAAACTGTGTTATAGTTTAAGCAAGCAATTCTAGTATTCTCTAACTCTAGGTAGCATCCCACATCAACTCTGTCACAGACATTGGCTTTGTCCAGTTTTCCCATAGTGAAAAGTAGGGAAGAATTTCAAATCTGTTGCAAGCAGAGACTTACCTAAATGCGCAGAGAAGAGCAGGCTCTCTGTTAGCGTGATCCTGTGTGAAGGCAGTGGCCAGCTGGGCTTTTATAAGAAGGGACATCTCCAGGAAACACACTTGGCCCGGCTGCTTTGTTTTCATTTCTTACCAGTCGCCCATGACTCACCCTCCTCCCCTAGTTCACCCCCTCTGACTCAGCTTTTGTGATGGAAACCCGCCCAGCTGATATAATGACACTGACTGTCTGACAATGATGTCAGCTGGGTTCCCTGTCACCCTCCTCCTCAGGCCCAGGTGTCATGCTTGTGTTGGGAGAGGGTTAATGAGCTGGCCTGGAGGAGGTCTGAAGTGGTCCTGACACCTGGTGTCGTTTTTTAGGATGACCGGTCCTTGTGTTCTGTGTGGCAGAATACTGTGTGCGTGCCAGCTAGTAGAGACAGGAGGAAAGCAGGGGCAAGGTGGGTGTTTGCCATCTCTTCGTGAAGGGTGGGTGTTGGAAATACAGAAGGAATCGATTACAGGCGCTGCAAACTGTGTGAATGGTTCAGAACTTTATGTATATTTCTTACATCTTCTCCCACCTCCATGGAACTGTACACATTAAAAATTATTTGCTTATCGCCCCCCCCAGCCCCACCCCTTTCTGGCTAACCTGGGAAAACCGGCTTTGCTTCCTCACCACACCTTCCCCCCTCTCCCCATGGACTGTTTCTGAAATTTTCAACTGCTAAACCGGATCAGTTTTCCAGGGTAACCTTTCTTCCCACTCCTCCCAGTCAGCTGGCCGTGGCTGCTTCCTCTTTCCTAGCCCAGTTCTTCCCCATACCCGGAAGCCTTTTGTAATACCCTTCATCTTAGGGCCAACAATGGAGGTTTGAAGGGCTCTGTGAGGAGCCAGAAAGAGGCCTGCCTTGTGGGGAGCCCTCAGCTGTTACCAAGGCGGAACTAGGAAGTAAGAATAAGGCTGCTAGATATTTGCAAGGCTCTGGGGATTACAGCATAGATATTTCTAGATCTGCCAAAGCTAGGAGGACCATGAATTCGAATAGGGAGAAATAAGATAAGTCAAAAGTCTCAGAGACTCTCTTACGCCAGCAATCCCAGTGGTGAAAAGTGATGTAGTGTCTCCCTCAGAGGGGTTTCCACATTTACCACGGAAAGTGGCTTCCTCTGCAGAGAGCCCCTGGGACAGAAATGATTGACGGAAAAGATACTCTGTTAATACTTGTTAATGAGGAAGACACACATACCACCAAGGGAACAGCATTAGTTTGAACAGGCACGGAACTGGTCCTCAAGAGCCCTCCAGAGGTACTGGTTCACAGAAGGTAGGAAAATACTACAGTTCACGAAGCCTCCAGCCAGTTAGAGTCTGAGAGAGAAAGGAAAGAGTCATTATGCTAAAATGGTAGTTCCAGGTTTATTTATTTAATCTGTATGAGTGTTTTGCCTGCATGTATGTATATGCATGAAATGTAGACAGGGAACATGGAGATCAGAAAAAGGTGGCAGAGTCCATGGAACTTGAGTTAGGGATGGTTATGAGTGACCACGTGGATGCTGGGAACTGAACCCAGGTCCTCTGCAAGAACAGCCAGTGTTCCTAATCATTGAGTCATCTCTCCAGCCCCTAAAAAGACTATTTTCGATTGAGTAGATTTTACTCTGCAGAAGGTTTTAAGATAGCATCGTGGCGTGGGTGAGACACATCCAAACACATGCCACGGAGTATGTCTTCTTCACGTTGGTCATTTTCTGGGGATCTCCCAGTCAAGAGACCTGTGTGTTCTGAGGGCATATGAAGAAGCAGTCTCTTAGCCCTGGCACCAGCAGATTTTTTTTTATGATCAACATAACATGAGGCTGATGTCACTGATTTCAGAATCACATTCCAAACACTATCTGTTAAAGGGTGTGGCCTTCGGAACATCTAAATTATCTTAAAACTCGTGTGTAGATGGTGCCTCTTCTTCATCCCACACGCAAACACACACACCTACATGTTTTTAGAACACATGCTAGCTGCACAGCTAGATCACCTCTTGTGAACTTGAGTCAAGATTATCCTTCTACTCTGTCCCAATGGCCACTGGCTGTCATTCTTGGAAACATGCTGCCTGATGTATCTTATCTGCTCAGTAGTTGGCAATTGTAGAATTGAAGCATGGTTCGATGAACAGATGAAGGAAGGAAGGAAGGAAAGAAGGAAGGAAGGGAGGAAGGAAGGAAGGAAGGACATTTTTTTTCTAAAGACAGTTTAAAGACTTCCTTAAATTCTTTTTTCAGTTTTATTTATCTTATTTTATGTGTATGACTGTTTTGCCAGCATGCAGTTATATGCTCCACGTGCGTGCCTAATGCTCACGGAGGTCAGAAGAGCATGTTATATCCCTTGGAATTTGAGTGAGGTTGTGAGCCACCATGTGGGTGCTGGGGACCAAACCCAGGTCCTCCACAAAAGTAGTGAATGCTCTTAGCCCTTGAGCCATTGCTCCAGCTCCGAGTCTTCTTCAACAGTGACTAGGGAGTCCCTTACAAAAGAGCATGCCCTCTGCGATGGATCTTTCAGGATGACCTCAGGAGAGGTTATGAGGACTCAGAAAAGCACATGTGATGTGTCTGCTGCCTTCCCCTTCCCTTTACTCCATTGTTACCTAGTGTTGTTACCCACCTTCCTGTGGGCTGGTGGCAGAGCCACCACCACACCTGAAGCCAAGCCTTTTGCTTCACTTCAGTCTGCTCTAGTTTGGCTTAGATCTGTTTCTCCCCAAGGTCTGTCCTCTGGTGCCCCAATTGCAGGGACTCTGAAAAGAAATATGCTGCTACCTTCAGGCAGAATTCCTAGCTCTAGAGGAGCCTGCTTCCATCTTCTCTATCCCGTGATGCTACATAGTTGGAAAACCTCTCTGACCTCCGTGGATACAAAGGAGCCTTTCTCTCTCACTGGGTGCCTTTCTCACTGGGTACCTTTCTCACAGGGTACCTGTCCTCAGGCAGACTCTTCTGCCCCCTCATCCTGTGCTGCCTTTACCCCAAGGCAGGTTCTAGTTCCTGGCATTGGCACTTGCACTGACCATTCTGTTTTTATGTCTGAACTCTATTTAGTGGCTGAGGAAGTTTTATGCCCCTCAGTGTTCTTAGTTTCTCCACAACCAGGACCAACTTGAGTAGAACCTCATAAACTGCTGCACAACGATATAGGAAACTGGCCAGCTGTGAAAGACAAAAAGAGCACTCAGGATTTCCAGTCTTTCCCAGGATCTCCCACTGGCCCCAGAGGGCTGCTGTTCTCTCCAGGATGAGAGCTGGTCCCTTTCATCCCAGCTGCTTGATTGGCCACTAAATAGTGTAGGAACGCTGCCTCTAGGCCACCCCTCATTCACGAAGCAATGCAGATTGACTACATGGTGGTCAGGCCTTCCCTGAGGTTTCAGGTTCAGTTACTCCCTCCACTTCACCTCCACTGGGGGGCGGTGGGAGTCCCTGATTGTCTAAAGAAGATCATGTGCAATTGCTATTCCCATTGGGAATCTGCTCACTTAATGTGCATTCACACTGAGAAACAATGAATCTTAAAGAGTATGCCTTTGCCTGTTCCCTGATTGCCAGGAAGAACAAAGAAAACCCGAGTGCTGACTGCTCAGTTCAGGCTGTCAAGATTTTTCTAAAATGAGTTTCTATGACTCTTGAGTCTTCCTTTGAAATAAAGCAACAGAAGAAAGAAACACCAGATTCTCCAAGTAAGTGTTGGATTCTCCTGGCACTTGACCTAGACCTAGACGGGCAGGAGAAGATAGGGCTGTGATTCTGGGGCAGGAGCTGAGGGAGCAAGCGTATGAACTCAATACTAGGGAGTTTATACACAAACTCTAACCTTGGGCAGGGGAAGAGCAAGGTGTGAGAGGGAGATACTTCAGAATCCACAGCCACAGCTTGTTTCTTAGCCAATTTGGCCAGCACCTAGGATTCCTGATTTTTCTCTCCCCTCTACTATTTCCTTTGGGACAGACCAATCTCAAATTCTCCCTTTCTCTCTCCATCTCTGAAGAGCTGAATAAAAATCTCAACCTAGTTTTTCTTGCTTGAAGGTGGTGGAAGAGAAAGGCAGACTTAGTTAACCTCTGGGCTAGTGTTTTATGCCTTTATTAGTTGGGTTACCCTGGACAAGTTATCTCACCTTTTTAGTCTTCAATGTCCTCATCTTTAAATGAAATTTACTCTACTCATGGAATTGTTACAAAGATGAAATGAAATGATGCTTCAAATACTTTGAACATCTCCTTCTGTTGACAATGCTCCTCCTAACATTTTTGACCTATGTGACTGTGTTAGCTCCCTTACTTATTTTTACCCAGCTTTCAGGTTTACCTTTTATCAACTTTATCTCAAGTTATTAGGTACTGACAATGGCTATATAATCTTTGCTTTATAAGAACAGGCTAAAGTCAGTGTTAATCATCCCATGACCTGAGCATGGCCTGGTTAAAGAAACAGAGACAGGGAAATCATCAACATAAAGATGAGCTGTGCTGTGTTACAGTCCATTGACAACTATGTGCAGTGCTATGGAAAGTCACTCTTAGAAGATGCTATGACCAGGTCATGACCTGATCACACATCTCCACTGATCAGAGATGGGCTCCTCTGTGTATGGATGATCAAAAGATACAGAGAACTACACAGAACATTGGAAGCTGAGACGGTTCAGGCTGATGAACTCTCCCCCAGAGCCTTCATTACCCCGTGGGCTGTTGAAGGATGAACAGAAGGCTAAACGATTTCTATAGATTGTACCTGTCATTCAGTCGCCATGAGAGCTCAGTGTGGTTTGTATGGCTTATGACTGCTGTTCCCTTCTCTTAGGTATACAATTGTGCTTCTTCAGCAAGTTCCCACAGAGTACAAGGCACCCTCGTTAGACCCCAGGTTTGAAATCCTGACTCAGTGCTCTACTAGCCATGTTGATGATGTTAGAGAGTTTCTGAACAATAACTGTTACCATTATCTTAGCCCTGATTCCCACAACAGCAGTGTAAGAAACAGACATGGAAGCTGAGGCACAGTCTCTTGAGAAGTTGCGAGCAATCAGGTGACAGACGAGATGCAAACCCGAGGCCCCTGAGATTCAGTTTATCTTACCTGTGTCTTAGGAATGATAATATTTGCCTTCAGAACTGTCATTACATGAGATTACCTATGCAAAGCAACTCTCTGGTGACTAGCACACAGCAATGGACGGCAGATAGTGAGTGCATTTTTCTTTAGGGTTTGAACCACAGCTATTATTAGAAACTCATTTCTAGTGACTCAGAAAATTCTTTCATTTTCTTCATTTTCGAAGCAGTCACTCATCCATTGGACACATAGTTGCCGAATGACAGTCAAAGGGCATGCATGAGATCCCAGCTTTGGGAAGTCTGGTAGAGAAACAGGCAGCATTTTCTGTGCACTTCCGGCATCTAAATCACATTACAGAAAGAGAATTTCCCACACTGGTCTGAGTAACAATCTCTTAGAGTGTTACCAAGGATGAGATTTTATCTTTACATTAATGTTTTCTAACTTGGAATTAATATTAATCCTAGTGACAGAATATTAGGAATTAATATTAATTTTAATGAGAGGAATAGTTAAGAGAAGGGCCTATGGACTTGCATTTCTAAGATTAGCCTTGGGTGATTTTTAGGGTCAGACAATTTGGGCAACACCAACACCAGAGTGTAAGTGCAGTGCATTTTGCTTCTTGATTACAATTGACATCATCTGGTGTCTTTAAAACTGTACATATCTGAGCTTCATGGTCATTTTTCTCTAGTCTTGAAAAATCACTACCGTAAAAGAAGTCTCAACTTTTAGTATCTGAATCCAGTAGGAAAATCTTGGTCCTGTGAAGTAATCCAAGTGGAAAGAGGTTCAGGTGGGTGCTAGGGTACCTAGGAAGAAGGTGATGTTGATGAGTTTAGGTGCTTTTGAGTGTGGGTGTTTGGCCTAAGGACACTGGGAGCCTTGTGATACAATTAAGTTCCATCTAAGGAAGGCTAAGTACTTCAACACACCCATGTTCCTCACTCTCCCTCCAGGGAATCATCAAAGGGCAGGCTCAGGCTGGTTTAGCAGGTCTGGGCCTACCTGGATCCAGTAGCCTAGGGCCAGGAGATGATCCCATGTCACCTTTCAAGACACTATCATGCCCATGGTATAGGGACTCTCTGTTGTGCTAAGTGATCATTTGCCATTTGCCAGTCTCCAAGGATCTTCTGGCTAGGGCAAATTAAAACCTCTGAGGACCAAAGTAATAACAAAATATAGTTTTCTGCTATTTGAAAAGAAAAACATGTCCCTCTGTCTCTTAGATCAATGATAGGTACCTGAAAATTTAACTGACAAAAGATAAATCAACAGGAGAAAGACACACAATTTTTACTGATGTCAATATTTATACATTTGCTTCATAGAAAGAAAGTGAGTACTCAAGGAACTGATTAGATTCAAGATATAATCCCAAAATTCATATGTAATTATGAAAGGCCAAAAATAACCAAAGTATTCTTGAGAGAGAGAGAGAGAGAGAGAAAAAAAAAACTAGATAAATAACACTACCTGTCTTCAAAGTGTACTACAAAGTTATAGTCACCACAACAGTGTGGTGCTGACATTCATAGGCTGATGGAATGGAGTAGAGAGCTCAGAAGTAAGTACACACACTTATAGCCAAGTGGTTTTGACAAAAGTGTGGAGATTGTACACTGGTGGAAGAACACCAGGGAAATGATAGGATTTTCAATGAACCATGTTGGGAAAACAGGATAACCACATGGAGAAGAACAAAATCATCTCAAAACCAATTAAAGAATTAAACATAAGGCCCAAACTCATGAAGATACCAGAAGAAAGTACGGAGGAAAGCTCATGACATTAGTCCTGGCAATTATTTTTCTTTTACTATTACCTCAAAGGCATAGCTCACAATAACAGATAAATGGAATTATACAAAAACTAAAAAATATCTGCCAAGCAAAGGAAGTTGGGACCATCTAGATAATGTAAGGAAATATATCCTAACTAGGAATCAATATTAACTTACATTAAAATTTGTAAGGAATTCAACTATACAGCAAGAAAACACCATGATGAAAAACAGTTAAGAGAACTGAATAGACACTTCTCAAAACACTGCATCTAAGTGGACAACAGACAGGTGAAAAATACACCAGTAATCATCAAGGAAGTACAAGTCAAATCCACAATGAAATAGTACCATGTCCCTGTTAGAATGGCTATTATCTTAAAAGCAGATGTAAGTGCTGATTAGGAGGTTGAGATAAGAGAACTTTAACATACTCTTGGTGAGAAAGTCAGCAAAACCTTCGTGGGAAGCAGTGTATGGTTCAGTTAACATGCTATGGGACATCTTCACAAAAATCAAATCAAATCAGTGTGTAGAAGAGATCCTCATGCTCCTGTACATCAGTTAGTTCTTTTCACAGTTGTTAGATGATGCTGAGTAACCCAACTGTTCACCAGTCAGGTTAAAGGATGGATAGAGAAAATATGTGGACACAATGCAACACTATTCAGTTAATAAATAAATAAGAGTTAGATTCCATAATTTGTGACAATATGGAAAACATCGTGTGGATTAACCAGGAATAGAAAAGCACCACATTGCCTCATGTGGAACCTGAAAGGGCTGAGTTCAGGAACAGGGAATATAACCACAATAACCTTGGAGATCTGTATGGCTGCTGGGGAAGGAGGGCTGGGAGACACTGAGGAATGTGTAGTTGTGGTTAAACAGGAGAATATTTTTAAATTGTGCAAATAATAGGCCAATATGAAGAGATGGGAAGTGAATAATTGGTTGGGGTTAGGGACAAGGAGAAATGCGATGAGGGAGGAAAATGAGCAATGATTGCATGGGTTCATGTTTATGCAATGAAATGTTCTAAAACATTGGGGTGATAGCTGCACAACTCTGGATACACTTATATATACATTATACTCTAAATGGGTAAATTATATGAGTCACATTTTAATAAAGCTATTTTTAAATAGAAGCAAAGCCAAAATGAAAGCAAAAATATTTTGATAGCTGGTTGAGTCTAAAGGGCTAACATGGTGGAAAGGGGAGGGTAGCATAAGTTACCTTGCCTCTCTGTACCTAACAATAAGGGTGGCAGTCAGTGCCCTTGCCAGAACAGGAATTTGTGCCGCCTCACAAAGGAAATTTTATGAACTGCTTTTAAATCAATAAGGGGAGGGCAGAGAACTCTTTCTGTGTCTATTGACTCTTAATTGCTTTTGGAGCAGCTGATCTCACCTTCACGGCCTTCCCCATTCTCCTTGTCTATATAATTTAAAGTTTTTTTTTTTAAGCCTCCTAAAGCTCAGTCCGAAATTCCTCCTGGAATCTGAGCTTCATCCACACTCACATCTATTTATAATTTCTGTGCTTTGCTTATGCCTCAAACACTGTTGACTATTTATTAGGAAATTACCAGCTACACCCCAGTGGGGTGGAGAGGGTTGAAGAGAGAACAGGATCCACAAAAATGCAAAAGCCCCAAAGAATTCAAGGATCCACCTAAGTTTAAGGGAGGGAGAAAGCATCCAACCCAACCTCTCCTTCTATAGTTTTATGGACTGAAGTTAAGAATGCTGCTCAAAGTCACAGATCTAGTTCAGTGCAGAGCCAGAACAAGAATCCAAAATCTCTTGTGTTACAGTCTAGAGCTCCCCAGTCTTAGAAACAGGCAGCCAAGGGGTTTCCGTCCAAAAGAGGAGGTGGCAGGGGATTTGAGAATGACAGGTTCATGGCAGATGGGTAAGGTGGGGCTTTGTTTTGGTTCTGGGGTGGAGTGGATTTTCTGGGCATGTGGAATGGCAAGGAGGGACAATAGAAGAGTACCATGGCCTGCACTGTCATGACATCACTCTGAAGAACAGAAATGCTAGTTTTACTGCTGTGTGGATGGGTTTGCAGGTGTGATGGAGGTGGGAACCGGTGAACTCTGCACAGGAATAATGAGAGAGCTGTTCACAATGGCTTACAGATGCTTCCTCGATAACTTTGAATTGTATGCAATTTTTGAAAACTCAAGTAGTGTATAGAGAAATGTACACAGATAATTACTTTTCACAAGATGACCTGTGTTTAGCTCTCAGAGAAAATGGCATCAGCTCCTTCTGAAGTCCTTTTTCCAATCGTTTGACTTTGCAGTCCTAGAATGTGTACTTTCAATATCTACTCCTGTCAAGATGGTGAGATTCATCCTCACTGTGTAGTTTTTCTCATCTCACAGCTTTGTGGTGTACATTATGGAATTATGTTATGACGAATTTGGCCGCATCTTCGCCAATGGAAATTTGGAGGATTTTCAGATGCAGTTATTAGAATGAATCCTATTACAAACATACACGTGTTAGCAGCCATGCATGTTCACTTCTATTGTGTCTAAAGAGTAAAGTTGCTGGGATGTGGATATATAAGCCTAGGTTTCAGAAATTTTTGAGTTTATTAGTTACATACAGCTTCACCAGCACCTGGTATCATCTGCCTTTTGAAAGTCAGTCTGCCTGGACTGAGTCTACCAGGTCAACCCCGGTCCTCGGGGGAGACCTTGATCTGGAGGAGGTGGGAATGGGGGGTGGGCTGGGGGGAGGGGTGGGCGAGAGGGGGAGAACAGGGGATTCTGTGGCTATTATGTTGAACTGAATGGTGTTGTAAAATAATAATAATAATAATAATAATAAAAAAACCAAAAAAAAAAAAAAGAAAAAAGAAAGTCAGTCTGTCAAACAGTGTGGTTCCAACACCATTTCATTCTAATTTTCATAGCTTGGTCAATTTAAGGGTAATTGAGACATGCTACAAAATGAACTCTTCCAGTGTGCAGACACGACACATCTCTATATTTCTTAGCTATATTTTAATTATGAATATCATGCACATCTTTCATTCCACTTCCTAAACCCACTGATAATATTTAATGGTATCTTTACTTTTATTTGTGTTAAACAAGTGAGTAAGAAACTAACCAAACTTAAGTACAGTTTCTTTTTCTTTTTTTTTATGGATGCATGCATTCATGTAACCTCTATCCATAGGACTGATGAGTTTTCTAGGATCGCAAGACGTTCTATCACATCAAGATTTCCAGTGGGGACTTTCCCCAGCAATAACCACCATTTGGTTATTAGCAGATCGTATCTTCTGACGTTTCATTTCATAACTCTGTTGCTAGAGTTTTCCGCCTTGCCCACAGTCAGGACAAATCTCTGTCACCCGCCAGTCCCACAGCCGCTCAGACCCAACCAAGTAAACACAGAGACTTATATTGCTTACAAACTGTATGGCCGTGCCAGGCTTCTTGCTAACTGTGCTTATAGCTTAAATTAGTCCATTTCCATAAATCTATACCTTGCCACGTGGCTGGTGGCTTACCGGCATCTTCACATGCTGCTGGTCATGGCGGCGGCTGCAGCCAGTCCTTCTGCCTTCCTGTCCTTTTATTTCTCCTCTCTGTTAGTCCCGCCTATCCTTCCTGCCTAGCCACAGCCGATCAGGTTTTATTTATTGATCAATCAGAACAACTTGACATACAGACCATCCCCCAGCACAGCCAAGTGCAGACCATCTCAGACACCTGCACTCAGGCCCATGGTCCTAATCATCCTCTATACGGACCTGCTGGGTAATGCCACAAAGAACCCAAGAAGGGCTCCCACAGGACATACAGAACATCCCACAGCATAACTCTGTCTGGTAAAGTCCCCAGTCCTTCTCCCCCTCCCACCTCCACACAGGTTTCCAGCTTCCTTCCTTCCATCACCGTCTCCTCACAGACCCACTCTTCTTCATAGACTTTCTGTGTAGGTATTTTGTATCCAGACACTACTGTCAAAAGTCACTCAATTTGTTCATGAAGACCACTCCAAAGCATCCGAAACCTGCTTTTCATTTCTTTATCCCCAGCCAGCGTCCTCCACAGCGGAAGCCCAGAGCTTTCCTTCTGCTTCCTGCCATGGTTAAAAAGTATTCTGCCTCACCTTCCTGTGATTCCCTCTCACAGGGCTTTGTAAGGCCCAGACGAGTGTAGGTAATTAAAATTCAGTCCAGATGTGCATTCCCCACACCTAGCTCCCTGGTTTGATGTAAGCTATTCTATTGCACTCAGGAGAAGCTCTATACTTTTGAATGGCCAATGAATTCCAACGATTGAGAAGTGATTGGATCCTGAAAGCTGTCACCTAATTAACTAATTAACAAATTGATTAATTCAAATTAATTAATTTAAGGGTATTATTGAGAGATGATAGGCATTTTCAGAAGTAGGATTGATTTGCAGGAGAAGGCCATGGGCTCACTAGAGGAATGTGGTGCTGTATCTTGTGGGATATTCTCCTCTTGATCCAATGATGCTTCATGTCTCCTTATGTTCTGCATTCTCTTCCTTGAAACAGATCAATATGCTCTGTGCATGTTGGGAAGGTGGAATAACACAAAAACGTTTTGTTATGAATGAATTGGATCCTCATATATTGCTAGATAGATGAGACTTTTTCCTTGGGCATTTGTGTGGGGGGACATCAATCTTTTCCTTCTCTCACTAAGCTGAGTCACAGATAAGAGAATTTCAGTTGTTCCTGTCTGTCAAACAGTTGAAGATACTGCAAATCTGTCAGCCCCAGAACACCACAGTCTGTGGAAGGGCTTGCCAGAACCTATCTATGAGACACAGATAATACATTAAAGACCTGGTTTCTCATAGACTGACCATGGTTTGGATGACAGCAAGCCACAAGGTTCTGTTAAGAAGGACCAGTCTTTCTAGTTGTTAGGGGTATCATGTTTGGAGTGCGGGGGATGCAAAGCTTGGACTTCAGAAATTCTATCCAAGGTTTCTTAGACTTATAAGTACTCACTGTGTTTTTGCAGTACTTTTAGTATTAACATTCCTGGTTAATGTTTGTATTCACTATGTTTAGTATTTACTTGGAAATATCAGCCCTCAATAGTATGAAGGGGAAATGAAAGAGATATTAATTAATTAATTTTCAAGCCAGTATGTTCAATGAAGAAGTAACTTGTGACATTGTGGCATAACTAATGACATTGATCAAATTCTGCATATGTGAGCAAATCCCTTGGGAAGAGTACAGCTCAAAGGAGGAAAATCTATGTTTAGTTATACCTTAATTTTAAAAAGTTATTTATTTTTATTTTGTGTGTATGCATGTTTTGCTTACATGTATGTATCTGTAGTGCAAGCATGCATGGTGCTCTTGGAGGCCAGAAGAGGGTGTCAGATCCCCTGTGACTCCACTTCCATAGATGGTTGTGAGTCACTGTGTGGGTGCTGAGACTTGAACCTGGGTCCTCTGGAAGAGCAGTGAATACTCTTGATCACCGAACCATCTCTCTAGCCCCCACATCAGTCTTTTTCATGTTCTGTTCTTCCAGGACTGTGCTTTTTCTAGGTGGGGTTATTCAGTTTCTTTTTAATACAGGCAGTCTACATCAAACAAAGAAGTTAGGACATCGGCTGTAAAAGTGGGACCTCTTTTATAAGCTATATGAACTCAAATAAACTCATCAAGCCAAGCACTTTGCAAATTCTCTTCACAAGGCCAGCCCAGGAAAAAATACAACACACACACACACACACACACACACACACACACACACACTCACTCACACTGACACACACACTCATACACTCTCACACATACTGACACACAGTCTCACAATACACACTCACATACACAAATCCATACAAAAGTCATTTGCACCTGTTTGTGCTATGCTTTGTTGCATGCCAGTCACCCGTGTCTGCCCTTACAGAATGACAACTTCCAAGCACTAAAACTTACATTTGCCAGATGTGTCAAATTTCTAATGAGAGCTAAAGGTTTTCATTCCCCTTCGGTCTTCCCTAGGTAGGGTTAGTTAAGGAAGTCTCTAAAAAGTCGAAGAGGCCAGTCCTTGGGTTTATTTTCCTCACTCTTTCAGCTCAGATGTGTCAGGATCTATCCTCCCTCCATCTTTAGCTATCAGAAATTAATTGTGCTCATAACAGTGGCTTCCTAAATCCCAAGTGACATGTGCTTGCACACTCACCTCCTGAAATGTGATGGTGAATGGATAATGTGAAAGGACTGGCAGGCCAGGACACAGACACAATTATTACATGAAGCATGTGTTTATTAGTGGGGTAAATAGGCAACAGGTGTAGAGAACGGTCTAGGGAAACAGAATGAGGCATCAGCTCTGGGTAAAGCCCTAGAAGAAGCCTGGTACTCCACTGTTGTGTGATAGAGAATGGATAAGGCCATAATTATGGTCAATAAAAAGGCTGGAGAGGTTGAATTTTCTCTCATCACACTTCTCTTATATCCTGGAGATAAAAGAAGCCTTGGAGAAAAAAAAATGGTGCAAGTAATGAGGAATTTGATGAGGGGTCTTGCAGTGCTGCTTCATTGGATGTAGGTAGAAAGTGGGAAAGTCTTGGAGCCAGTGGAAAAAGGAGGAGGAGTAAGACAAGGCTCCATCTAGTAGCCAGGGTGCTGGGCAGGCGCTGTTTGCCAGTCCATCTTTACTTCTGTTTACACTTAGGATCTTTCTGGGCAGAAGGACACTTCTGCTGAGCCGGGTCTGTGCTCTTCGGTGGACATTGTTTCTTAGCCTGAGGAGCACATGGATCCTTGGTTTTGGGCACACATGCCTCTTGACATTTAGTAGGAGGTGGCTGACAGGGCTGCTTCACCTGCTGCTGCTGCTGGGCTTGTGGTGCACACTGTTGCTGATGCTGATGGGAAGACATGCTCCAGGAATGGGTGAGTCTGGAGGAGACCTATGAAGACACCATGAGAACAGTCCCACATGTATCTTCCCATCTGTCTCCTCAAGGGGTATTTTACACCATAGTCAAAGATGATTAACAGCCTCAGCTAATGAACTACTCACCCACTTCTGCTGTGATAGCCCCCTCTCACTTCCTTCTGTGCTATTTATTCTAAGTTCCTGTCTTCCTTCATCTTCTCATGGACTCTGGTTGATTTATAGGTCTAATCAAGAATAAGGTGGAGTATTGAGAAGAAGATTAAAATGCAACTCAGACATTTTATGAATTCAAGATGTGGGTCTGGGCAATGCCAGCTGGCTAAGTCAGGTGATGCAGATGTGTGAGGAAGAGGACAAGAACAGCATCTATTTCCAGGAAACAGTGTCACGGCATGTGAACAATGAGTCTGGAGAATGGGTGAACCAGTAACGGGGAAGTCTGGGTTCTTGTCTCCACTCAATCTTAATATACTAAGGGGAATCATAGGATATGGATGTAGGATAGAGGTATCAGCCTTTCATGGATAACAGGGGAACACTATGGCTCAACGCATGTTTTATCAGGAAGGAGCTTGGTTTAAAAAACACACCAGCCCAGAGCTCAGGGATGAGCTCTAGATGCAAATCTGCCACTGACTGGCCAGACATACTTCTGTGCCCTTAATGAATGATATGTGTCTGGCAGTTCTCTGGGACTTTCCGCTTCTGGTTTTCTTTGCAGGCAGCATTCCTCATCTTATACATTATGTATGGGAGGTATAGGTGCGGGAAAGGAGAGCAGTGGGATAAGAAGAGGAAGTTATGGGGTATCATAGTATGAAACACAGTATTCAATACACCAGTTTCTGTAAATCTAAGAGCAAAGCTTTGTGCTTGCTGGCAGGGGCCAACTGACAGATGAGAGCATGAACATGCTTTAGAGAAGACCCAGAGTCACTATGAAAGGCCACAGCTCTACATGCACCTACTCCAATGAGAAAATCACTCCTGCTGAGTGGTCGAGCCTCAAATCAAGAAATAAGCCCTACCTATCAATGCCGCAGAATCAAGATAGAGTTTCCTAGGTGATAATTACTGTGATGTTTCCTTAATTGTCATGAGGCTAAGTCACCTCTCTAGTTACTCAAGAACAGGCGAGAAGCTTGGCCTAGCGGCTCTAGGCAGATCAAGAAGGAAAGAACCCAGGATGCAGAGGCATTACTACTTACCAGAGGCTGTGAGCTGGACCCCAGTTGAGGAGGTTGAGAGCAGATCCATATGCAGCCACTCTGGGAACCCTTATAAGGGCCCCCAACCTGCCCCAGGCCCTTGGTGTGGCCCTGATAATCACCTCCCAGACAATTCCTCACCCACTTCTCTCACCTGCACTTCCTACAAGGACTTGCTTTACTGGCCTGTTTTGATAAAAAACCACCCACCTGATGTTTTCCAACACTCTTGGACCCTATAGCCGACCTGACTTAACCCACTAAAGGTGCTGACTTGAACTGAAGGATTCAAGATTTATTAAAAATATACCTATTTTCACATGTATGAGTGTTTCACCTGCATATATGTCTGTGTACCATGTGTGTTAATGACTACCATGGCAGTGGATCCCCTAGGACTGGAGTCATAGAGAGTTGTGCGCCACTACGTGGGTGCTGGGAACAGAACCTGGGTCCTCTTGAAGTCGACTCTGTACTCTTACCTACTGAGCCATTTCTACAGCCCACAGGAATTAAAAACATAACAAATGTGAGAAGTTGCTTGCATACTGAACCAGTATAATAAAGGTTGATGAGGAAGTAGGGTATGAAACAGGTCTTTGGGCAATTGTGACAAAAATAGGAACACTTTTCCTGCTAAATGTTGCCATTTGTGAAGCATCTTCTTGCCTAGTCATGAGACCATTATTATTTCATTTCATGTTCATACTTCCTCTAGACAAATGTCATTGTCACCATTTTGCAGATGAGGCTGAGAAACATTATTTGGGTATCAGGTGGCCAAGAAGTGATTTGAACTCAAATCTGAGTGACTCAAAGAACTTTGATTCTTATATGTCAGAGAGGGAGAGAAAGCCTTGGTGCAGGATCCATCCATTCCTCTCTGTGCCCTAATCTCAGGTTCATGTGTTCCCTGATCCATAGAGGCCATTTGCATGCGTCCTGAGCCCTTCCCTGGAACACAGGCAGCAGATGATGACAAGAGGCACGTTGAGGGTGTTGCTCCTCCCTCCTGACCACTCATCCAGATGTGGCTGCTCATGGATATTAGTAATGGCCACAGTGGTAGAACTTGATCCTTGTGGTAGGCTTGCTACACAAAATGTAAACCACAAAATCCAATTTCATGATAGAGTATTCTAGAGGATGTCTTCAATATTGTGTGAGATAAACTGAAAATGTTTATATTAAGCATACATTTAACTGGACAGTCTCTATTTCTTTTTGCTAAAGGCAGAACTCCTACTTAGGGACCTCTTCAGGTGGGAGAAAGGAGCACTGTCCTCCACTTGGCCCCTGGAATGGGACAGAGGAAAGCAGGATTTCTGTGATTGTTACCCCCACCCCTGGGTACCCAGCCCAAGCCTTGGGTTCTTCTGAAGACAAGTCCCTTGATGTTCTCCCACTGTCCAGTCAAAGTAAGAGACTACCAGATGAGTGATAGGCATACCACAAACACTTTCTGAAGTACTTCTCAAACCCCCTGCTTCTTTTAATCTCATGACAATGCAGTTGTATCATGAAAATCTGATTTTACAGTTTGAAGAAACAGTCTCAAAGAAGTTAAGAGATCTCATCAATCTCAGCTAATGGGAGTTCAGGGCTTATTTCCACTACATCACAGAAACCAGCATCTCTTCAGTGGACAAACGACTGTCCTTGGGTGGAGACCATGATTCACGAGCTTTTCTGAGATTAGCACCACATACAAATGAAATGCTGCTTCTAGCTCAACTTCATTTCAAAGTTAACCTTCCTTTAATTTATCCCTCCGGGCCAGGCCCTCACCTCCTCCTCACCAGCCTATCAATGTTAAGAATGTGATATTCTGGGTTCCGGATTCCAGATACTGCATTCCACCTCCAGCCTCCTCGTTCTGCTCCCCAGCTGCATCCTCTGCTCCCCACCTGCATCCTCTGCTCATACCTTCCCACTCTTCTGTGCTTATCCTGATGTAAACTCTTTATGAGAAATATGCAGCAAGAAGCATTTGGAAGGGTCATAAGATGAAGGAATGCTCACAAGCCTGGCACCTGTAAGCCATGACTGTGTGTGTGTGTGTGTGTGTGTGTGTGTGTGTGTGTGTGTTTGTGTGTGTGTGTGTGTGTGTGTGTATGTGTGTATGCATGGTTTCTATCAGCTTACATCATATTCACCCACTGGACTCTCTAGAGTGGAGTTTATTTTTCCCATCCCATCACTTCATCATTTGCCTCCTTATCAATAAACAAACTAATTTTACAGAATTCTGTCTAGTGATAGAAACTTGGCTTGTGACACAATTATTATCTCAGAGGCTACCTAGGAGAGACAGGGGTCTAAATGTTATCACTTTAAAGAGACATGTCTGCTAGATCATAAATATCCAAACCACAGTCCACCTCATACGCATTTAACATGCTACACCTTTCTAAATCCTGGTATTCAGCTTCCTTATTAGCCGATTATACCTATATTACAGAGAGGGAAACAGAATGAGGACATGCCCTGCCCAAGGTCACACAAAGTTTAGTGTGAAAGCCAGGGTTGGAGCACAGGTTTTCTGAGCTCATGGCTGTTTTCATCTATGAAATGACGGAGTCTCTGGAACCATCATGGCCTCTGCTGTATTTACTGAGGATTAATTAGGAAGCAGTTCTAAGATAAAAGAAGGTGGCCCCTGTCTTTTCTTGTCCCAGTCTCTCCTGGCTTCTTCTCTAGCACTCAGGGGCTCCAGTCACCTAGCCTGTTCTCCTCCTTCCTCAAGGAGATCATAACTAAGTCTTGTTCCTGCACTGAAAGGTATAGGTGCATTTTATCAATCATTAAGCTAAAGCACTTCTAGACTCAGTGCTCACAAGTCAGAAGAAAGATAACTTTGTTATCTTCTTCATAGATGAAAAAAATTCTTCTCTTGGTGGCTAGACCCTGAGTCCTTCCAGAAGAGCTGACCCAAGTCTTCAGAAGCTGCCATGGCTGGTTTCTAGACACCCTAACCTGCTGGGGCAGTGGATTATTTTCTCAAAGGAGGAGGGGAGACTTCCTGGCACCCCTCAAATCACCCCGTGTAATCAAACCCCTCCAGGCAGGGCAAGCCCTGAGAAGCTGTGTGCAATGTCAACCCTTCCTCTCCAGTTCCACTCCCACTGGCCCAGCCTAACCATGGGACTGTCACCTGGCCCATCCGGAGTCTCACACCTGCCCTCTCATCTTCTAAGTACCGTGCATTACTGAACCTAGGATGCTAGGTTCTATTTCTAACAGCTCTAGGGAGCAGGTACCTGAGAACAGGTGTGTGCTTGTGACTCTGTCAGGGAGGTGAGGATATAGGTAAGACTCATTTTTTAAGGTGAGTCAAAACTTGAGAAACTCCAGCCCCACCCTAGAAGTAAACAACGGGGTGACTGGGAAACAGACTTTGGTATGGGAGGCTTTTTACAGAGTAGATGCCAGCCATCTTACCCACTATTCAGATGTATCTCCACTTTGACTCAGGGCTTCTGGAAAAAAAAAAGCTGTTGAGGCCCCACATAGAGGCAGTTGGAATACGTTCATTAAGCTATTTCCAAAAACAAGAGAAGAGAAAGCCAAAAGGTGTTCCCTAGCTGACCACACAGTACTCTTTCAAGAGGTGCGCTATGTTTGATAGAAGACAGTGGCCGATGGAGGAGGCATAGGTCTTGCATTTTAGCTGCCTTCCTAATAGTTGATATTTAAAACTGAGAAAATGACAGCTCATCTTTACAGTCACAGTCATGTCACACTTGCTTTATCTTAATTTCTGGTTGACACGTCACCAACAGTCATGACTTAGAACAGTTGAGTTTCAAGTTTCCAGTTTCTGCCTCCACTAATTAATCTGTCAACAAACCTACAGAGAATGCTACCTACAAGGAGAACTTCTCACCTTCTTGTAAATGTGAGAAATCATCCTACCCTCTAACTTACATGGTTGCAAGTCAGACACTTCAGTGCTGCTGTTAAGTACTCCGAGTGATGGTATGGAAAATAGCCGAGAGAGAGAGAGAGAGAGAGAGAGAGAGAGAGAGAGAGAGAGAGAGAGAGAGAGGAAGAGAGTGAGAGAGAGAGGAGTGAGGCAAAGACCTGTCATCTGTCCACCTCTCACATCCCATAAAGTATTTCTAGACGACCTGAGACAATATTAGCTGTCTAAAGCGGGGAGGAAAAGCAGGCCTTGGGCTTGGAGAGTGGTTGCTTCCAATAGACCGCTCATAGAAGGCCAGTGTGGGAGCCTAAACACTGTGGAGAGGGTGGGTGTCTGGGAAGACAACCAGCACCGGCCTGGTGGAGGCCCAGTGGAGCTGAGGCTCTTGTCTCTCTTTCTTGTGATGGAACTCCCTTGGGGTTAGAGACAGGGAGGCTTTCCTGTTACTCGAACCTCATTGACTATGATGTCTTGGCGTTCTATAACTTTCCTGAGACTCTGTGTTTCCATTTTTCAATATGAGTGCTGTAAATTTATCCCTGGGCCCTCCTTGAGTATTAGTGATCTCTGTATTTGATTAAGTAGAATTAATAGAGAATTCAAGGAATGGAGAATGAGTTCATGGTCAGAAAGAAAGCCTTAACTGATCTGTCTTCTGAGAGTGAGGGCTGTAGTTACAGGGTAGTATAATCTCTGGTTGAGTCTAAAATGTGAGTAGTGTGTGAGGATTTATGAGTGAGAGTTCTTGATGCGCTTGAAGAAAAGAGAGGAGCCTGAAGTACTTGGACACTCTGAACAAGCTGACACTGTCCTTATCCTGTGTAGGAGAAGAGCACTGTTTCCAGGATCTGCCTCACACCTTCCTGTCTGGACCCTTCAGACTGTGCCTGGCTTGTCCCCCTTTGTCAGAGATATTCACTTCCCAGGAACAGTTTTCCTTTGGCTTTCTCTTTTCTTTTCCTTTTCTTCTTTCTCCCCCCTCTTTCATCCCCTCCCCTTCCCTTCTCTCCTCTCCGTTCCCCTCCCCACTGCTGTTCTTTCCTTGTACTGGGTGTCAAACTCAGGGCATCCTAGGCAAATGCTTTACTACTGAATTATATCCCCAGCCCTTAGAAAATATTTTAAATACCACTTTTTCCACAACTATTTTCTCCTAATCTTTAGAAATGTTGTGTTTTCCTCTTTTGCTCAGAACTGTAAACTTTTTATCTAAACCTGTTCAGAATATTTTACATATACTATCCTCATGATAATATACTGTAAGTTATAAGATGTCTGTAAACTTAGCACTAAATCTAACTTCCTTGATGATAGGAGATATCTTGCCTTTATCATTCAATAGTTTTTAATCATCTAATCCCTTGCAATAGCTAGTCACATATATATGCACTTCATAAATATGACCAATCAGATGAATGTATGAATGAATGGGTAAATGGGTAAATGAACTGAAATAGAAACTCACCATCAAACAATCTGTCTTTAGCTTTTCCAAAATTATATTATTTTATTATTTTATGTGAATAGATATTTTGCCTGCATGTATGCTTACCTGGAGGTATGTGTGTGCAGCATGACCATGTGACCATGCCTGGTGCCCATGGAGGCTAGAAGACGGTGTCAGATCCCTTGGAACTAGAGTTACAGATGGTTGTAAGCCACTATGTAGGTGCTGGGAATAGAGCCTAGGTCCTATAGAAGATCAGACAGTGCTCTTAACCACCGAGCCATCTCTCTAGTCTCATTTTGGCTTTATTAGCAGAACCCATGATATTCTACTTCTTTCTGAACTAATTTAATATTCTCAAGTTGATGTTTAGTGCAGTCACACATACAAGGTCATTATAACTCACACATTTGAAAATCTGTGCAAAGACTATCTTTACTGTAAGAGTACTTGGATACCTTATACATGTGTAAGGGATTTTTATAACCAGCCAAAGTGCAAGAACCCTTATGAGCAAGAAAAGATGTTAAGGACAGAACTCACGCTTCAATCACTGGTGACTGGCCAGATGGTAGACTATCTAGTAGTTGAACAGCCCAGCAACTAAAAAGATGCTGCCCAGTGAATGAGTCAGTGGGTGAGTGAAATGAGGCAGGACTGAATATCTGAGTGCATACGCAAGAAATGAGCTCACAAACTAGTTGCCTAACTAGCCAGTTCACTGATCAACGAACTAGCAGGCTCATGGAGTTGTTGAAAACTGGTCTGATGACTGGCTGGCTGGTGTTTAGCTCTGTAGAGTAGATGCTGACATGGTTCTAAGAGAGGAAGCTCCACTGGGGACAGGTGAGTAAGAGCACAGAAAAAAAAAAAAAAAAGAAGTCCATTTTATAGGAACCCCTAAGAAGTGTATCATATTAATTGGACAATGGTTTTCTGATCTTTGTCCGCCTCCCCCCCCCACACATTGGGGATTATCCTGTGATTTACATTAATGATATCAAAAAGTTATCCAGTGACACTTATATCATAAAGGTAACTTTATCCAGGCACCATGTGATAGGAATGGGGGCCACTAGAATGTATGTTGAAGTGAGGAGAGTATCTTGGCTCAACTCTAAACACCGCACGGGCAAGTGCCCTGATAGAATCTGTACTGAAGGAGCAGGCAGGAGTCTGTGGACAGAAAGGCAATAAAAATAAGCGTGAGTATCGGGGGCATTGTTGCTAAACCAATCTAGCAGGATTCCTGCTGAAGATAAGCTTTGGCAGTAAGAGTAAACCCGGGGGATGGTGGACGATAAGGAAAACAAACTAATGTCAAGGGTAATCAGATACCAGGGGGTTGGGGGGGGATTAAAGGTACAAAATAGGAAATAATATTTTAATAATAATATCACTAGGACTGGCAAGTTGGCTCAGCAGATAGAGATACTCGAGGCATGACTCTGGTCACCAAGACCCCCATGATGGAAAGGAGAGAACTGACTCCTGGAGGTTGTCCTCTGACTTTCCCACGATGATCCTGAACTCACCTACACATCATATACACAAAGTAATGATAAATGAATAAATAAAAATTTAAAAGAAAACTTAATAAATGACTATATCACATGATCTGGACAATGATTTCTTACTCTTGTTTATTTTAACTATTTATTATAAAATGTTTTAATTATTTTTAGGTTGTTAGATATTTATTTCATGATAAATTGATTTAGTAAGGTTCTTTGCTAAAACTGGACTTTTCAAGGAAACACACAGATGGGTCCAGAAGTGACAAGACCCTGCTTAAGATGCAGTCCACTGAGCTCTTGGATGTAATGTCAGCTAAGATACAGCCAGGGACAGCCATGGGGACGGAAGCTCCCTTTCTGGAAGACCATTGTAGAAAGAGGTTGCATGTATCTGCAGCACTGCCCACAGGGAGCCTGAGCACTTCCTGGGCCTTGGAGATGGAGGCTGGGGCACAGGCTGTCTGGTAGGTCAGAGGGGCCTCAGTGATAGTGGCTGAGACAAGAAACCAAACCAAACATTTATTCACAGATACTGAGAGCTGGACTGGTCTATCTGGTTAGTGCCCTGCTTTCCCACCGTAGCTTAAGGAACTGGCTGCAGAAGGAAGAAAGCAGGACCATCTCTTGTTAGCTCCCTGAGAGGACCAAGACCCTTCATCCACATCCAGGGCTCCCAGGGCTCGAAGTAGCTGCCACCCTGAATTGTGATCACCTAAGCATTTGCTCAGCAGGTGTCAGGTGTCCAAACACCCCCTCTACATCCATCCCACATCTTCCCTCCTGGGCTGGGTGGGAAGAGGAGATACAGGACAACAGCTTGTGTGAATAGCAGCCAAACCACTTCATTCCCAAATCCTCAGGCCCTCCCCACCAGCCTCGGGGTGAGGCTCACAGTCCCCCCCCACCCCCCCCGAGACAGGGTTTCTCTGTGTAGCTTTGCGCCTTTTCTGGAACTCACTTGGTAGTCCAGGCTGGCCTCGAACTCACAATGATCTACCTGGCTCTGCCTCCCAAGTGCTAGGATTAAAGGCATGCTGAGGCTCACAGTTCTTGAGGCAATTTTAAAAGGGTGCCACACTTTGGCACCTCTGAAAAGGCTCTGGCATCCCTCTTCCCAGCCATTCCTCCCTTCTTTCTGTGGGACTTTTCTGCCACCCTAGCCACAAAGCACCATGAACAATATATAGTGAACAATATATAGTATGCTTTTATTTTTTTAAGTAATGTGCTGTCTTTCTCTTGCTGACAAGCCGATCTCTGCCTAGCTTGCCTACCCTACTATGTGCCTGACCAAGTCCTCTTTGGGCTTCAGTCACTGGCCCATTTCTTCCTTGGACATGTCACATGCTATATTTAGACAAGTGCCCAGCTCGATGCAGGAAACTCCTGTCCTACTGTTTTGTGTGCTGCTTTCTAATAGATTATCTGCCCTCCTTTTCCTCCAGCAACTCTGAGCTCCTCTAGACAAGGACATTCCCCACTTTGACCATAAGTAGTGTGGTACCTGGTTGCTGAGAGATGCACTCTGAGCAAGTGTTTTTTAAAAAGTATGTGGTCAGACCAGAGGGTCTACAAGCATGCCTTGTCTCATGTGTGGTTGTGATGGAGAGATTACCTCTCCATGATCTCTGCATGATACAGCAAGCCCCAGTGATTTAGGCACTCCCAACTTCTTCCTGGACCATTTTGTTCCTCTGTGTTGGGCCATAAAATGTAAATTTGGAGCTATGGCTCATGATGTTCTTTCCCTTCTGCTGTGAGGACTGGCCATGTTCCAGGTGGAGGAGATTCTATGTGTATGGATCCCGAAGCAGAATTCATGTGTGTCAAGGCTGTAGGTTGCCCTCTGCGGTTGAACAGGGCAAGTGAGAAATAAAATTGTGTTTAAGCTACTGGGAATTGTGCTTCAGTGGTTAATTGGAATGCAATTCAGCCTTATGAACTTACTGGGCTCTCTGAGAACTGTTTTCTTTGTCTCAAGAAGTTTCCCTCCTTAGTTCAACTTGACATTGATCCAATCAAGTCATACTAAAGCCCGATGTGGACATGAGAGCCAAGGCTGTGCATATGTGTGTTTGGCCATCCATGAGGAGGTGAGGCACACAGGAGAGGGGAAAGGAAGGTATGTGGGACAACCCACCTGAGCTAACACACTTCAGGACTGGGACCATCTGTTCGTGGGGAATTGACAATTTCCTCCAAAAGACTTTCTGTTTGTGGTTGGGATGCTAAATAATCCTCCTCTTTCCTCACTCTGACCACAGGCCTTGTACTGAAGTCCTTAAAGCCCTTTAGATGGTTAGGGCAGAGTGCCACCTCCTGGTGCATTGAGTCAGTACGCCTTCTCCTCATCTGTTCTTCAGGAAGCTGGGACTCATCCACAGGCAGGGAGACACTTAGCTGAGACCTTCCTGATTCCTCCAGCTCACTTCATTGGCAGAGAAAATTAGGGCCAGATAGCTCACAACTTGTCCCAGTCTCATTCCCCTGGCCTCTTAGGATGGCCACACTCACCCTAGGGGCAGGATCAGTGACTTCTCTGTTAAAGTCAGAGCCTTTCTAGGGTCCCCTTACTAATTGTAGGTGGCAGTGAGCTTGGCTGATAGAAAGGTTGAGCCAGCATGTGGTCATGGAATGGGAAAGACTGGTGTTCAAGAGAATCAGTGTGGATGGAGAACATTAGCCTACATGCTGCCATCTAGTGTTGTCATTGTGTACGTCTTGCTTAGGGGACTGTGTGTGATATTGGATTTCATGGGGGCAGCTTCCCTGTCATATATAAAAAGTACTATCTCACATCAGACATTTTGGTCCTTTGGTTCTTGCAATCTTTCCACGCCCCTCTTCCATGATTTTCCCTGAGCCTTCAGGAGAGGTGCTGTGCTGTAAATGTATCATTTGGTGCTGGGTGGTGTTGGCAAGAGATCTCTCTCCAAGGGGCAAGTGAATATTGAGTTGTGAGAAGTGAGTAAAAGCCAGGCATCTTGTTTCATGAACTGTCCAATTAGCCATCTGAGATGCTGTCTGGCTTAATTACCGGAGATTTCTCATGGAGACTGTTCAGCAACCGCTCTTACCCTTCTTCCCAAAGACTGCTGATTTTTAGCCCTAAGAAAGGCATCCCACCTTGGTTCAGTTTGGAGGTGGAAAGAGCTTGGAGTCAGCTCTGGGCTGAGTTGCACATGCTTTATGTAGGTACCTGCCGCAGCCCATCTTCACGTGGCACTGCTGGTTATGCTGTCTGGTTCTCTCTCTCAGGACTTCTCACTGCCACCTTTCCCATAATTTCAGGCCTCCAGTCTCCTGAAGAAGACAGAATGCTGGGAGGTGGTGGCACGTGCCTTTAATCCCAGCACTCGGGAGGCAGAGCCAGGCGGATCTCTAGGAGTTCAAGGCCAGTCTACTCTACAGAGCAAGATCCAGGACAGGTACCAAAACTACACAGAGAAACCCTGTCTTGAAAAACAAAAACAAAAAAAACAAAAAACCCAAGAAGACAGAGAACATTCTTCTATTAAGTACCCGAGGCTCCTTCAAGAGGTGTCTAAAGGAGCATCTTTAACAGAACAAAGCTGCTCTACTCTAGGCCTTACACTCTTGAGGCAGGATCTCTCACTCAACCTGGCATTTGCCTGGAATTCAGAAAGCCCAGCAGTACTCCAGCCTCCCCTCCCCTCCCCTCACAGAGTGCCCAGCACTGAAGTTACAGATGTGCACAGCCATCTTTTTACACAGATTTGGGAGATTTGAACTCAGGTCCTCATGCTTGTATAGCACACTCTCTTATCTGCTGAGCCAACTCAACTCCTCAACAGGAAAAAAGTTTTAAGGTTATGTTAGCGATACTTTTTGGACTATCCTTAAAGAGATTATACTGTGCACACACACATGAACACACACACACACACACACACACACACACACACACACACACACACACACAAACACACAGCATCTACATGCAGGTTGCCAAAGCAAAGGCCACTGCCCTAACACTGTCTCATTCCGATAGTGGAATACAGACATTCAATCAATCCCTGATGAAATGCAGTTGACTGTTACCTACCAGTCTTAGAAAACCATGACTCTCACCCTACTTCATGAGATGACATAGGTGAAGCTCTAACCCATGCACACTTTTTTTTTTACCATTTATATTTTATTCCTTCAGAGTCAGTATGAGCAAGAAAAGGGTCTCCTGGCTTATTCCATGTAGGCCACACCTGCATCTAAGCATTCCAGTAAACATCACCCAGATTTCTCCCTCTACTGGAGGAAGGGAGAAAACCTTGGGTAGGGCCTGTCCTGGACGCTTTTAGCCTAACCAACGGGTGAAGGGAATCAAAGGATGGGTGTTCATGAGTGGACGGACACACACACAAACACACACACACACACAGAGAGAGAGAGAGAGAGAGAGAGAGAGAGAGAGAGAGAGAGAGAGAGAGAGAGAGAGAGAGATAGAGAGAGAGATTAAACAAAGGTATTCTGGAATAATTTTAGTTATAAAAGTTATAGAAAGTTTCTGTATATCTTTTCTGAAATTTCTCTAATGCTGACATCTCTTCTTTCTTTTAAAATTAAAAAAAGATTAAGTTTAATGAGCAAAAGTTGCATATATACATAATGTGTATACATATATGACATGACATCTTGAAATATATATGTAGAAAAATATATAGATACACACATCGTGGAATGACTGCATTGCTTACCATATTATTTTTGTGATGAGATTATTTGAAGTCTACTCACCAAGCACACAATACACTGTTGCTGCAGTCTTCGGAACTCATCCCCCCTGAAACCCTTTAGCCTTTGACCAACGTTTCTGCTTTGAGGTTCTGACTTTTCAGATTGTACCCATGAGTAAGACCAAGATGTACTTGTCTTGCCATGGCAGGTCAGGCTTATCTGAATCTCAGCTCTTTAGCTACAATTGGATGGTGCTAGTCAAGTTTTTTTTTTTTTTCCTCCTTGAGTCTTATTTCCACCATTTTCAAAATTAAAATCTTAATCTTATCTGGCAATGATGACTACTGTGTAAGAGAAGAGTCTTAAGACCCAAGTCTTGTTATGGTAACGATTCCCTGCCTTTGAGCAGCAGCAAAGCTGTGTATGTGTTGGTTCCCTGGAGGCAGCAGAGTTCATATCTAGCTCAGGTTTTCCTTAAGCTTTCTTGCACCTCTATGAAGAAACACTTGGGTGGCCTTACCCTCCCAATTCACCTCTGTTAAAATTTTCCATGACCATGACTAGCTGGGATAAGGTATTAAATAAAGATTAGAGTGAGTCACTTCATATTGAGTCATATCTGGAATGAAGCTGGGCTTCGTTAATACCCAGCAAGCCAAACATTAATTGCCATCACCCAGAGATTGCCCTGTGCTGGATTTTATATATATAATCTCCACACAAAAAAGTTAAGGACAATGAGGCCCAGAGAAAGAAAAGGGCTTGACCAAAGCCACAAAAGAGGCCTGGGGAAAAGCCAAGGCACCAACTCAAGTCTCAAGCTGTCTGTCCAGTGCTCTCTATTTGGAGCTACAGTGACCTTAGAGTCCACTGACATGGACTTACTCTAGAGCTTATCAGCCTTTGTAGGCAGAGGAGGCTCCAGCCAAAGGACTGCCTGAAAAGGCCAGCACACAGAACCCTCTTCAAGTCCCCTGGGTGAGTGAAGTATTGCCCACCCTTGCCTGCTGCTGGGCACACAACTTGCTGTGCCTCACATGTCCCCAGACGCTGGTAGACTCTGCGGAGAAACCTGGGACATTTGGAGTGAAGATTCTCTGGAGGGAGCCCTCCCTGAGGGCGGGGCAGGGATGGTGGACTTTCCTTCTACTTGTTTGCGCAACTCTAACCACCTGGAATTCTTCAGCGGATCACAGACACCTGGCACTGAAGCTAAGTGGGCTCATTAAAGCCCGTCACTGTTGAAACTCTTTTAGGTCACTTTCATGCCATCTAGCTCAATGTGACTGCTTTATGGGAATCTTGTCCATGTGCAAAAACAAACAAACAAACAAACAAACAAACAAACAAACCCAGCTTTTTTTCCCTTTTCTTTCCTGTTTCCCAACTCTTGGTTCATAATATTCAGTCCTCAGTCTTCTGAAACATTTGGGCCAGCAATCAGGATTTAGACTGGAATTTTTACAAGGAGGAAGTAGAGAGGTGGGGGGTGGAAGGTTAAACCACTATTACTATTCAAGAATCTACTTGAAGCTAGGAATTTTAAATTTTTCATCTTGATTTCTTCAGTGATCCATTTATTATTCAATAATATGTTTTATAGTCTCCATGAGTTTGCATATTTTCTGTACCTTTCTCTTGTTGTTAATTTCTAGTTTTATTATCTGATCCATTGTGAGCAGATGGAAAATAAGAAATTGTTTTTATTTCCTTTTATTTTTAAGACTTTGTGTCCTAAGATTTGGTCTACTTTGGAGCAAGTTCTATGAGCTGCTGAGAACATGCTTTCTACAGCTGCTGGGTATAATGTGGTGCTGACGTCCATTAAGTCCATTCCATCTAAGTGTCATTTAACTCCAATGTTTCTTTTTATCATATTTTGGAGGGTCTAGGTGACCTATGTATTCATGAGAGTGAAGTATTGAAGTAATTCAATATTATTGTGTTGACTCATGTCTGTGCTTGAGTCAACACAAGAAAGGGAGAGAGAGAGAGAGAGAGAGAGAGAGAGAGAGAGAGAGAGAGAGAGAGAGAGAGAGAGAGAATGAATCTCCTTCTCTTTTTTTGAATCATAGTCTTTCTACATAGCCCTGGCTGTCCTGGAACTCACAATTAGACCAGGCTAGCCTCAAGTTCAAAGAGATATGACTGCCTTTGCCTTCCAAATGCTCGATCAAAGGCATGTGCCACCCCACCCAGTGGCTACTCTTCTTTCATTATTGCCTATACATATGTATATGTACATACATACTGTGCATATGTATATACATACATATTCCTAAATATATCCTGCTCAGTTCATATAATGTTACTTGTATGTATGTCTTCAGGACTGACTCTTTGGCTCTAGTCAACCAATTAGTGTGCTCTTCCCTGGGGAAAACCAACTCTCTTGCTCCCAGATTACCTCAGTTGCCTATAGTTCTCTGTGTAGGGAGCAGCCTCATGGGCTTTCCCTTGTATTGTTCCCTTTGTCAATATGAAATGATCTTCTTTCTCTGCTCTGACTCATTTGGTTTAGCACTCTGCTTTTTCAGATAACAATATAACTGTACAGGCTTGTTTTTCAAGGCTAAAACATTTCCTCTAAAATCAGGAACAAGACTCTCCACTCTTATTTACAGTAGTGTTTAAATAAGTTTAACTTATTTAAATAGTTAAGTTTGAAGTCTTAACTATTGCAACAGAAATGGGAAAGAAATGAACTAGAAACATAGGAAAGTAAGAAGTCCAAATAGCCCTACTTGAAGACAACATGATCTTATAGTTAAGAGACCTTAATGACTGCACAGCAAGCTCGTAGGATTGGTACATACTTTCAGCATAGTAATATGATACAAGATATATACAATAACCAGTAGCTTTCCTATATGCCAATTGTGAATACAACTGAAAAAGAAATTGGGAATAATCAATTCACAGTAGTTTCAAGAAAGTACCTAGGATAAACCTAATCAATGATGAGAAAGATCTCTACAATAAAAACTTTAAAATACTGAAGGAAAAAATAGAAGAAAACCCTAGAAGATGGAAAGACCACCCTCTGTCACTCAGGGATTAGCAGAATTAATATTGTGAAAATGGCATAATGACAAATGCTATCTGCAAATTCATTGCTGTCCCAGTAAAATTCTTCTTCACAGAAGAATAGAAAAACTCTGAAGTTCAAATGAAAGCATGAAAAATCATGAATGACTAAAGCAACCCTGAGTGAAAAGAATAATTTTGGACATGTTAATTGAATTAAGCCAATCACAGAAAGACGTATATCTAATGTTTCCCTTAATCTGTGGTTCCCAAAATCATGTATGTACATATGTTGTGAAAGTAGAAGTGAAAATGTTTAATGCAATAAATAGACTAATTGGAAAGGGGAGCATTCAATATATAATTATATAGAAACTTAAAAGAGAAAAATTCTTTTAAAAGAACAATGCTAGAGATATCATAATCCTATAGCCTTAGAACAGTATAGTAATGGCACAAAGAGCAGATGGAACAGAACAAAGGTCTCAGTAGTGAACCCATAAAGCTACATCCACAAGACTTTGGATAAAGATCCTAAAAATAGTCACCAGAGAAAGACATCTTCTACAAATTGTGTTGAAAAAATCAGGTATCCACATGCAGAAGAGTGACATATGTCTGTATCTTTCATCCTGTACAATAATCAACTGAAAATTGTTACTGTGAGACCTAAAACTGATACAGGGAGAGATAAGTGAAACATATGAAATATAAGCACAGGTAAAGACTTTTTGCACAGGACTCAGATAATTCAAGAAATAATCACAACAACTGACAAAAGGGATGTCATAATATTTAAAAAGAACTTTATAAAGAAGTAAACAACTAAATGAAGATACAGTCTTCATAATATGGAAAAATTTAGGCTAATTATATACATTTGACAAGAGTTACTATCTAGAATATATTGAAAACTCAAGAAGCTAGATCTCCTAACCCCAAATAATCCAGTGAGTAACTGGGCAAAGGGAATGAATGGGCAGATCTTAAAGGATGAATTATAGATGGTTAATAAACATGAAAAAGTTTCCTCAGCCATCATGGGAGTGAAAATTAAAAACCATAGTGAGATTTCATTTCACTCTATCAGAAAGGCTCTCCTTAAAAAAATACCTGTAATCCAACAAATAGCAAATGAGAGTCCCCTGTTCCCCACATTGCTGCCAGCATTTTTTCAGTTGTTAAGGTGATCTTAGCCATTACAATTCTGGGAAGATGAAATCTGAAAGTTGTTTTAATTTTACTTCATTAATTATTAAAGATGTTGCACAATTTTCAAAATATTTCTTGGTCATTTTATTTCTTCCTTTGAGAACTCTCTGTTCAGACCCACAGCCCATTTTTTTTAAAAGCTGGATCATTTGTTTTCTTGACTCTGTTTTTAGTTCCTTTAATATTTCTGATTATTAATCCTTTATGAGATATAGAGTTGGGAAAGATTCTTTCCCTCTCTGTGGGCTTTCTCAAATGATTGTTTCATTTACTGTACAGAAATGAAATTGTTGTGGCTCCTATGGAAATAATATTGGATAATTTTCAAAAAGCTAAAAGTTCTACAATATGACCCAGCTATACTATTTTTTGGCATATGTCCCAATGACTTGACATCCTAATCCACAGATTCATATCAGCCATGTTTTTTGCTACTCTATTCACAGTGGTTAGGGAATGGAAATAACATAAATGTCTCTCAAATGATGAATGGATAATGGAAATGTGATGCATATACATCACAAAACACTATCCATTTGTAAAGAAAAATGAAATTTTGAAGCAAAGTGGATGGAACTAGAAAATATACTAGTGAAGTAATCCAGACCCAAAAAGACAAATGCTACATGTACTCTGGAGAGGGTGAGACTAATTCAAAGATGCTGTGAAGCGGGGAATGGAAAAAAATGGCAAGGAGACTTTTATTGGGAAGGGAAGATGACTGAAAAAAAAACATAAGGAAGTATTGTTTTATGTTTACTGAGAAATATATATTATATATAAGTATATGTATACACATATGTAAATAGCTTAAATTAATTTACACCACTTGGACTGATAATGTTTCCCACAAGAGTCATAAGCTATCTTTAAAAATCCCTAATACTAGGTATGGGAAACCTATCTTTGAGTTATTGGTGAACCAAGAGACTTTCAAAACAATATAGATTATTGCCATTACATTTGACTGGCTCTCAGGACTTGAAAGTAATATATAATTGCTGAAGACACCATGATGGACATAGGACTTGGAGGAATCTAACTGGAATTGATCTTGACTAACTCTCTGAGTACTAACATTCATAATAACAAAGGCAGCTATAAAAGCTGCCAAGAAAGAAAAGCAACTAATGGTCCTACCCAGTGGTAAGGCCTGGGAAGAGCAACAATGACCAGAATGACAAGATAGCCCCAAAGATGCAATTGTATCATAGGGGCAACCAATAGCCATCTAATTGTACTTAAGATCTTCTCAATTGGAGGGAATTTATGTCTGATATATAAATACAGCCAACTACCCATAGCTAGTGAGCATGGACCTTAGAAGAAAACTTACTACTGCTACTTCCCTAAATAAGTATAATTCCTAACTGCATTCTAAATATCTGTCCTTATACCCACAGATAAATGTAGCTCTCACCCCTCATCAAAGGAGTTTCTTTTTTTTAATAGAAGGAGACCACTGCAGAAGTCCACAACTGATCAAAGTTCAGAGAACAAATGATTTTGTAGTGCCCACTATCATGTATTATGTCCATATACAACTACTCCACATAAGGTTCAAGTTGTAGAAAAGGGGGTGGAAAGATTGCAAGAGTCAGTGGACCAGGAAGTTAGGTAAAAGTTATTTTCATATATGAAATCCACCATGGAATCTCAACAATTTAGTAGCCTAAACAAGACCTATACAATGAAAAACAACAATTAACATTTCAAAGTGAATAAGGGAAATCTAATAAGATCCCATTGCTACACTAAGAGCTATCATCAATTAATGACTTCTAATAAAAGGAGAATTAATGTTCTCTAGGAACAAGCCACTTGATAGATTGTCAATCCTGAGTGGTCAGTCCTAAACACATATACATATGAGCAATACTAAAGGGATTCGTGTGTGTGTGTGTGTGTGTGTGTGTGTGTGTGTGTGTGTGTGTGTGTGTGTGATATGTGTGTAACAATAATGAAGAAGAGGTCATGGATTTGTGAGATAGCTGCAGACCATGGAAGAAGTTAGGGGTGGAAATTATGCAAATATAATACTGATTGTCATCATTTTAATGGAAATACCCTCATAGGCTCATATGTGTGGCCCTGTTGGAGGAGGTGTGTCATTAGGGGTATGTTTTGATGTTTCAAATACTCAATCTTTCTCACTCTCAGCCTTGTGCTTGTGGATCAGATATAAACTCTCAGCTACTGCTCCAGTGCATGCTTGCCTTCCTACTGCCATGCTCCCCACAGTGATGGTCACAGGCTCACCTTCTAACACTGTAATGTCTATTAAACACTTCCTTTTGTCAGTTGTCTTAGTCATGGTGTCTTATTATAGCAATAGAAAGTAACTAAGACACCAATGAAGTGGTGAGGGATATACTGCTGTTGGGACTAGATATTAGTCTAGCCACTGTGGAAATCAGGATGGGGATTCCTCACCATAGCACCAATAGTTACATATGATCGAGCTACACTACTCTTGGGGACATGCTAAAGGAATCTAAGACAGCACACCACAGAAGCACCTGCACATACATGTTTATTTCAGCACTATTCACAAAAGCTAAATTACAGAATTAGCCTATATATCTATCAACAAATTAATACATAATAAAAATAGCATATATGCCCAAGAGAGCTTTATTCAACCATATAGAATAATGAATTTTCTTTGTAGAAAAAATAGCTGAAAATGGAGCTCATCATGTTCAATAAAAGAAGCTACACTCTATTTTTTTATTTTTTATTTTTTTATTTTTTTTTGGTTTTTCGAGACACTAAAAAGCAAATATATTTTCTTTCAAATGTGGACTCAAATTTATATTACATACATTAATTAAATCACATAAGTGATTTCATTTAATACATGTATATGTACATGAAATAATCATTTAGATATATTATATGAAATTAGAAGTGAAATTCTATGGAAGAGGAGGGTGACTAAAAGGGAAGAAGGGGAAGAGGATGGAAGAGGGTGTGAATGGATGTAGTCAAAGTACATGATGTGCTTCCATGAGATATCTGCAAAACCCACTGATATGTACAATAAATATAAGCCAATAAAAGTTTTAAAAATAAATTTTGCCACCCTATAGAATATAGTATTATAAAGTGATAAAGGAAGAAGTAAGAAGATTAAACAGGAGGGGGACGGGAGGACAAGGTAAAGGGACAGATATGGGGAGGGACAACTAACACTAAAGCCTTTTGGAAAGTCATATCAATGACTCTAGTCACTACTAATCTAGAAACTTCACGTATATATGTATATAACACACACATACATATATATAATTCATATTAGAATTTAAGTAGAGTTACCATATAATGAGGGAGAGAATGCCCAACTACACAGCATATACTATCAAATAAAAGTCCCAGTACCAAAAATGGGCTATATTTTATTGAGTAGTTGGCCAAAGTAGTCCCATAGAACACCCCCAAACATTACTGGCTATTGTCAATGCTATTAGCAACTCTCTACAATCTTATTGCCAAAGATACCACTATCTATGCCATCAAATATCAAGCTGGTTCCCAGCTAGAAGCTTCAACCTTATTAACCAGCATTCATGGTGCTGGAAGGTACTTAGATGCTGCCTGAGAAGAAAAGTAATCACCAATCTTACCCAGCTATGAACTTGTGACCTGTAATAGAAACCTGCCTACAATTTATGCTGATGCAATAGTGGGACAAATGTTTTGGGTGTAACCAACCACTTTTGATTGAATTTAAGATTCACTGCTTGAGGTAGAACTCATACTTGACACTGTTAATGACGCCAAGAAAACTGAGACTAGAGAGGTCATGGGCTCTTTGAGAAAACCTACTACAACCATTCTGCTAAATGAACATAGCAATAAAATAATTCCTAATGGAATATTGCTATGCCCATAGATATGTTTATTGCTCAACCCTCATCAGAGAAGCTTCTTCCTGTAGTAGAGGAGAATTAACACAAAGTCCCACAACTTGACAATGGGCAGAGTAAGAGACTTTGGAGCACTCAGTCCTAAATGGGATGTCTTCATCAAACTCCTCTTCTTAAGGCTCAGGGATCCATGCAGAAGAGGAGATCGAAATATTGTAATATCCAGAGATGATGGACGACTCTAAGAGAACATAATCTTCCAGACACAACAGGGATGATAGACATATGAACTCACAGAGACTGTAACAGCACACAAAGAACCTGCACAAATTCAGATAGACAAAATCCCAGCATGGAGAAGAGGAAGCAGGCACAAAATTCTCATGCCTAAGTAGCTATTTGCAATTGATACTTGCTGGGAAAGGGAAAGTTAGTTTTCTCCAAAGGAATAACACTGGCTATATCAGCCATAATCCAGCGAAGACTAAAACAAAACAGACTCCATCTTTTGTGCGTCTGTGTTTCTTTTTGTTATGGTTTGGGTATTTTGTTTTTGTTTGTTTTGAGACAGGGATTCTCTGTGTAGCTTTGGATCCTGTCCTGGATCTCACTCAGAGAGCCAGGCTGGCTACCAACTCAGAGATATCTTCCTGCCTCTGCCTCCCGAGTGCTGGGATTAAGGGCGTGTGCCACTACCGCCCAGCTCTTAATTGATTGTTTTTTATTTTTTTTATTTTTTGAGAGATAGAGAGAGAGAGAGAGAGAGAGAGAGAGAGAGAGAGAGAGAGAGAGAGAGAGAGAGAGAGAGAGAATATGAAGTTGGTTGGGTAGGACTTGGGGAGGGGAAAGACATGGTCCATATATTGTATGCAAATGTTTTAAATAATAACAATGAAGGAAAGATATTTGACGCTGACAAAGAAAAGAAAGATCTGCTGCTTGAGTTTCACATTCAGGCCTTGAAGTTTGACTCATCATCCTAATTAAACAGCTCAGAAAGTAGAAAGTTTAGCTGAGACTACTTTTTTTTCCCCTGGTTTTTCAAGACAGTTTCTCTGCGTAGCTTTGGTGCCTTTCCTGGAACTCACACTGTAGACCAGCTGGCCTCGAACTCACAGAAATCCACATGGCTCTGCCTCCAGAGTGCTGGGATTAAAGGCGTGTGCCACCACTGCCCAGAAAAGACTACTTAATAGAAAGAGAAGAGGAGATTGGACATCACCTCAGGTCAGTTAGACTCCAAGGGAATCATGTTCCATATAGTCCACCCATAGATGCTTCCAGAGATATTCTGTGTGTGTCTCTCAGTGTGTGTGTGTGTGCATAACAGTTTTCTTTCTCTGAACTGTGCTTAATCCCTTCCAACCCTCAGCATCAAAAGTCTTTATCCTGAGGTCTCTGGTCTATGAAAACTCACTTAAGGCAGCTTGCTAGATACCACTGCTATGATGTATCAGAGACCTGATGAAAAGTGAAAAGACAGGAGCCCTGGGATCAGAGGCTGGACTCAGATTCTGAAGTCATGCTATGAGCAAAAAATGACTGTATGCATGTGTCTATGTTTTGGGATGTCTGGAGTTATATTATTGAGGGAAGAATACAAATTTGAGTTTGAAAGACAGCAAGCATGTGGTTTTGGGGTCAGTTCATGGTGAGTCTTTATGGGAAGGCTCAGGAATGTATAGGTGTGATAGTATGAACATGTGCATGCCATGCTTTGTGAGTGTCAAAGGTGAATGTTCACAGGGCTGATGTTCCACAGGTGCATTCCAGTCTGCATAAATACTACTGAATCCATGGTTACACATTCAAATAGTTCTGCCACAAGTGGCAAACAGCCACTGCACCAACTCCCCTGGCTACCCATGCTCTGCTGCCACCCTGACTGCTTGCTCACCCATACCAAGAGGAAGTTAAGAGGCTACATCAGAGGCCTTCAGATGTCCATTCCACATTTATTTCCCAATGCTCTATGCGGGTCTTTAAAGCTACAGACATTATTTTGATCATCAACCTCACTGGTGGAATTTGTGTGGTGCACATGAATGTGTCTTTGCATTCTAGAAGTATGCATGTTACTGTACAAGATCAGGCTTGCCTGGGTTTTCTTTCCTTATGGCTCTGTGGGTGGTAAATTCTGAAAGGATGTCTAGTCTTTATGCTTCTCACAAGCCCCACTGTAGTGGAAACACTTGTGTTGCAAAGAACACAGTTGAGAAATAAAGCAGATCGGAACTTTAAATCTGAGCTGTATCATCTACATGATATTATTACCATGGGTGAATAAAAGACAACCTCTGCATCTTTCCTGGGAGTGAGGACACTGGCAACAACAGCTTGTCACGGAGTAGGTTGATGTGGCCATCTTCTTGGAGCCTCTGCCTCAGCCAAGTCTCTGCCATTTACCTATTCCCTGGGCTTTGCTGCTCTCGGTTCTTACTTTGGAGGGCTTTGGCTTCCGTAAGAGAAACACCTTGACCTCACTGACAATCTACATTGACTTCATAAACTGGCTGGTTAAGGATTCTTTCAAGAGCAGGATCCTTCGTGAACAGCCATTTAAAAGGGAGATTTTGGAAGAGAATGGTGACTACTAAATAGGGCTCTTGTATGCTAGACTGAATCTTGCTTCTTCCCATGTTGCTATGCTCATTTGATCCTGCCATGCACTAAGGGTACCCTGCTCCTCACACTTGCATTTCACTAAAGGCATGGTAGAGTTTGTGGCTTGCAGCTCTTTGAGATTGGGGCAAACACTAATGAAAATAGCAACAAAGGCAACAAAACATTAGTCAAACCCTTGCTGTGGCCATGTTGCATTAGTGCTTTCTTTCCATTATTCACAAATCCCCACCCAAACCTTTGTTGTTCTCTTTACTATTCAGAAAAGAAAAATGAGACATAAAGAAGTGGTAAAATCACTTCCAGGTCTTCAGTTAAACAAGGGTAGTTCTGCAGTCCAAAGCCAGTGTGATAAGGTTGAAAGAAAAGTCAAAAATGTCAGCCACTTAAGGTCTTTCTTCTAACAAAGTTTCTAGTGTCAGATTTTCTCATTCTATCGATGGTTAAATTCATGATCTGTACAAAAGGATAAAAAAAATTTCTCAAGTCACCTTGAGAAGACCCATTTCCTTGGTTCTCTGTTAGCTGTTCTTACCGTTCTCATATGTTTGCCTATATTAGTTAGACTAGCCATGGACCCAATGCATTCAACTTTGACCTCTATTATAGCTACTATTTTCTTTTTTTTTAAGAAGATGGGGGAGATGTAGGAGGTATGTAGGTCATAGTGCTTACAGATAAGCACTAGAGAAAGCAGAAATGTTAAGCACACAGGGTTGTCTATTTACACACACACAGCGAGAGAGAGAGAGAGAGAGAGAGAGAGAGAGAGAGAGAGAGAGAGAGAGAGAGGACAGAGAGAGAGAGAGAGAGAGAGAGAGAGAGAGAGAGAGAGAGAGAGAGAGAGAGAGAGAGGTATAACCTATGAAGGCTGGAAATTGATGTAGTTAATAGCTTATTGACTTCTGAACTATTTGTATGGCCAGGTCACACTGGCTTTCCCAGACCCCTATGTTTATCTCAGACAATCTATAACATGATCCTCCCTGAAACCCTTATCAGAAACATTGTTTACTTAGGCCTGCTTCCTCAGTTAATCTATTGAACCTATCTTTATGAAAGATATCACTTGTACTTTACAAGAGTTTCTATATAATCATGTCTTAAGCTTTTTTGTACACATGGGATTGAGTTAATTATCACTCCACCCCCAAATTTTGCAGTGCTTAAATAAGCATAAAATAAACTACCTAGTATCAGACTCTCAAAGTTTGAACCAACAATGGCTACTGAGTTGTGTTGAACTGAATCCCATTCTTGCCTTCCCTGGATCAGCATTCTGCTGGCCATGGTGTTTGCAGACACCAAACCCCCCTGCCTCTGAACATATACTAGATGACTATGAGTAGCATGCACATACACATAGAAACACACATGCACCTGTAGACATATGAAAATTATAAAAAATAAATGAAAGAGAAAACTAAGTGTAGCCCATGAAAACTAAAGTAAGTCTTAATGTTAAGTTATTGAGTAAGGGGGGTTTTAAAAAGGAGGGAACAGAGCCTACTTGAAAGAAATTCTGGGAAGATAACATAAAGGGTTAGAGAGAGGAGACATGACATGGAGACACCTGGTGACTCCTGAGTCAGACATCTGAGCGGGGGCTATTTGCATCATCTAGAAGTCAGTCAGGGTTTACATACCTTACTGGTGATGTTTTTTTTTTATATGGTAGACAAGTTTCTACTGAATGCAATGTTCTAGGGTAAGGGTTATGAGATACAGATCACAGAACTGGTACCCTCCACCTAGATTTCTGTGATCTTCAGCAAGCATAAGTGGCTATAATTTCTTACTACCTTATTCTGGAATTCAGGGATAGGAAGACTGGTTTTCATGGGAGCATCCGGCACTGACATGGTTAGCTAGTGCTAAATGCAGTTCAAGAGATCCCTCCTCCCTTCCTGACCAAACTCTCTTACTCCTGTCTCCATCTCAGTCCCCTTTTACCCCTGCACAGAGATCTTCTGAGGTCCCTGTGATAAGGGCTGTAACTATAGCACGGCCAGGTTCTCCTCCCTTCACTCAGAAGACTGGGTTGTTCTCATGTGTCTTCTCTGATACACCAGGGCCATGAGTGAGGCTATACACAACTCAGGCCACCTCTTGATCAGATTTGGCTTTGTCTAACTGCCCTTGTTATATTGGTGTCTCAACTTTTATGGGAGTTGTTAAACCAAGAGGTCTGGAACCCTGCACCACATTTTTGCATTTGTATCATGTCCATCACATTCTGAGAAAATGAGAAGGAAATACTTCAAGGTGTATTGATATATGAATAATGATAGACAGGTAGATAGATGAGCAAATGGGAACATGTTAATACCTGATGCATAGGTGGGCTGAATGCATGATGGAGAAAAATTGCTTATCCATCCAAGGAAACTAGAAGCTTTGGTCTTAAGCTAACCTTGCAGTCTCCAGAGTTTATAATATATGTTGGGGATAATCCAAGCTTTTAAATTTGTATCATTTTCTTTTTTTTTTGAATATTTCTGTGGATTCTCAGTGACTTTCTCTTGGAACCCAGAATCATTACAAGGAATGTGGGTATAAAACAGGAGGTTTAAATGCCCAAAATTGCAGACTGTTTTTGTAAAACAGAAGTCTGATGGAAAGAAATGGGGGTTGGATCTGGAAAGATGACTCAGCAGCTGTTAATAACCCTTGCTGGTCTTGCAGAAGCCCTGAATTCAATTCCCAGCACCCATACAGGTTGGGTGGCTTACAATTGCTTATAACTCTGGGTCCAGACACCTTCACTCTTGTACACATACCCTGATACATAAAATTTAAAATCTTTGGATAATAAATCCAAAGATTTATTTATTTTTATTTTCTGCATATGGGCATTTTGCCTGCATATGTGTCAGTATCATATGGGTGCCGAGCCCACAAAGGGCAGAAGAGTGTGTCTGATGCCATGGATCTGGAGATGCAGACAGTGGTGAGAACCACATAGATGCTGGGGACCGAACCCAGGTCTTTTGCAAGAGTATCTATCCATTGTTCTTACCTGCTGATTCATCTCTCTTTCATCACAAGTTTTTTTAAAAGAGAACTAAATGGAGGCAGATAATTAAAACAGTAGAGATAAGAAGTTTACATTATAGTTTATTTTTTATTTTTATTTTTTGGTTTCTCAAGACAGGGTTTCTCTGTGTAGCTTTGTACCTCTCCTGGAACTCACTCTGTAGCCCAGGCTGGCCTGGAACTCACAGAGATCCACCTGCCTCTGCCTCCTGAGTACTGGGATTAAAGTCGTGTGCCACCACTGCCCAGCTAGAAGTTTACATTATGTGTGGGCCTGAATTATTTACCAACCAGAGAAACGGCCTAAGAGAATTCCCAACCAGGAAAAAAGATTGGCACATGTGTGATAGCTCGGTACATATGTGGTGGGCACACACTGTTTGCATAGACTACCTCTTAACTGCACACTTGGCTAGCTTGAAGAAACTGGCCTCTTGAACTTATGGGAGAATTTTTGAGACTGTTTTTAATTTCCTTGGACCCATCAGGCCCTGGACTGTGCTCTGAGTTAGAATTTATTTCTTTCCATACTTTTTCAATACTGTGCAGTTGTTTTTTTTTTCTGCTGAGTTCTCTTACCAAGGAAGGTATATTTACCTCACACACATTCTCTGTTGTACACTATGCTCTATCTGTATGGTTTCTGTATGGTGTCAGTGTCCGTGTGTGTGTCCGTGTCCATGTCCGTGTCCATGTCCGTGTGTGTGTGTGTGTGTGTGTGTGTGTGTGCGTGTGCGCGCGCGTGCGCGCACATGCATGGGTACAGAAGTGAGCACAGATGCACATGTGCTCTCAATGAAGAAGTCCCTACCTCTAAAGCTTTACCCCAACAGGACCTTTGAAAATGTCCTGGTATTTAAGCAGTACACATCTCCATGCCCTCTCCCTTCAATGCACAGGAAGTTTGGGGTGGGAGAGGGATACAAATCCTCAGGAATGCAATGTTTTCAACAATAGAATCATCAGAGACATTTGGTGCCAGAGGAATTCTCTTTTAATTGTTTGGGAAGGGTGATGGGAAAGGGCGTCTGGGTGTGCCGCCTGGATTTCCAGCAGGGTGATGTAGGTACATGTCAGCGAAGATGATTAGACAGTTTAGAAGCAGATCTTTGTCAGAGATGCAAACTGCAACTGCTAATTAAGAAAGGGCTGAGATCGAGGAAGCCGCAGCCTAGAAGCTTCTTTTCCTAGTGTGAAATATGACTGCATCCAGAAGCAGCGGCGAGCCCAGGAATGGCTGATGCAGGAAGGAATACCAGATGCTGACCAAGAAGCCAAGAAGGAAAAGATGTCACCTTCTGTCCTGGGAATTCTCCTCTGGCTGCAAGCTGAGAGCTCACTTCTGCTTGGACTTCTGGCACTGCTGGGGTGGCGGACACTTCTGTTGGCACTTGGGAGGAGGCTGGCAAGGCTGCTTGGTCTGCTGGGGTTGGGGGCAGCATTGCTGCGGGGGAGCGCACTGCTGGGGTGGGGGGCAGCACTGCTGTGGGGGGGGCGCACTGCTGGGGTGGGGGGCAGCACTGCTGTGGGGGCGCGCACTGCTGTGGGGGAGCGCACTGCTGTGGGGGAGCACACTGCTTCTGCTTCTGCTGAGACATTCTGGATTTCCAACTAGAAACAAACACAAAGAAAGAGACAGGTTGAGCCATAGATCCTGGAGCCAGGTGACTCTCCTTGACATTCACATGCTGCTGTTTTGACCCTGACCTGGTTGTTTCGTGTATTTAAGGTGTGTGTGTGTGTGTGTGTGTGTGTGTGTGTGTGTGTGTACATCCATACTTGCTTACATGTTTAACTAAATGTCTGTAAGCTGTTTCAGCTCTTTCTGAAAAAAAAAAATAAACAAGGAATGGCTGAAGGAGGGAAGAAGGGATGGGGAAGGAAAGAGAAAGGATGGAAGAAAAAAATGTAAAAAAAATTTAAAAAGGGAAGAAGGAGAAAGACATCAAGAAAGAGAAAGAAAGGAGAAACAGACAGCTAAACAGCTATCTGTGTTATAAAGAAAACTGTGGATACGAAGGCAGAATGTTCTAGCATCTGAATCCTGCCTAAACTACTACACCCTTTGGTTTTCATCAATGTGCTTTTCTGTACCAACCTCTTCGGGAGTTGCTGTCTAAATCAGCAAGTAAAAATACATCCAAGCTTGCTAACATGAGTGGATGTGTGTATTAGAGTCCATCCATCCACAGCAGCTCTAGCACATGAATAAGAATTCAAAATAAACATCTTAACCATTCTCTAAAAGGAATTTTCAGAACAGAGAGACCCAGAGGTAGATACTGCAAAACCATCTAGCTTCAGCCTCTTGACTGCTTTTGAAGAACACTACTCAGAAAAGCAGGGGGGCTCAGTTGCACAGCCATTCAGCATGGGAGGGTGTGTGTGGGTCTCTTGGTCCCCAGAACAGGGACCTTCTTAAAGCTTCACTGTCCTGTCCCTGCTGTTCTGTATTTCCAGGCTTCCCCTCCTCTGTCCCGAGGCAGCCTGCTTCACTTCTTCCCTGGACCCCGATTTTCTCCCTGAAGGATAACTCTGCCAGTGAGCCTAGAGCTGGTCGCCCTCTCCTTCGTATTCCTTCTTAAGACCTGGGGAGGCACAATGCCCGCACCATGTCAGCAGGTCTTTGGGACACTGTTTCTCTTGTACAGCCCTCTTCTGGTTTCAGCTCAATCTCCCCAGATCTCCAGCCAGATGACTTGCAGGCACAAGGTTGATTGGTTTAAAATGGTAGGAAAGAGGCAGGTGCCCAGAGAAAGCCTCCCTTTCTGACCACCCAGAGCTCCCTCCTCTACTCCCAGGAGTTGGAATATATGCAGAGCCAGGCAGCTGTGAGGGCCCTACCTCAATGGACTTACCAGAGTTCACCAGAGACTGGAGTGTAGTAGAGACGCAGAGCTGTTTGGGACGCTCTCAGCTGGCCCACCTTTTATACATATCACATCTCTGCCCGGGGCCATGAGGTGGCCTAGGATTGGGGTGTACTAATTAGTCTCTAGTCACAATAGGACCCATCTGCCCTTCCTCAAATTTCAGGTTTTACTCACCCCCTAGGCCTGGCAGCCTCCCTCTTGGCATGGCAGGACTTGGGGATGACAATGACTTCACCGTCGCCCTTGCTCCACCTCCCCATCGCTTTACAAGGGTTGGCCTTGGATTTCCAAATCCACTCGTGACTTTTGACTTAGAACCTTGGCATCTGGGATGGTCCCAAGTAGGCATTCAGGACAGTGCTGGGTGCGGGGGCTGTGAGGGCTGTGAGGGGAGTGTTCTGGGAAGTTCTGTTCGGCGGCGGCAGAGGGGTTGAGGTAGCTCTAGGAGTCTATGCAGATAGATAGCTTTGTTGTCAGAGAAATGGCAGAGGAGATGACTGGTTCTCTTAGGGTCTCATTAAATTCAGAAAAATTAAGTCTTTGATTTGCTCTGTGCTCCGAGTAGCTTTCAGACTGAACTGGTAGGAAGACAAAGTGATTTTATTCTTCTTCATGTCATCTAAGCAATAAATTAGGGACTGCAGTCCTCTGTCCTGCCTGCTATTGGGAAAACCATTAGGTCCCATTAAGATAAACTGGGTGGTTACAGTAGACGATGCTTATCTCTCTGCCGCTCTGCATATGTATAAGTTACTCAGACTGCAGGGTTCTCAGAAGTGATTATCATGAGCACTGGTGGAGAGGTGGGGGAAGTAGGGAGCATTGACTTAGCATGAGCTCATGGAAGACTCGGGCTGGCTGGGTGGTGGAGTCTAGGCTCTGAAGGCAGCAGCCCTGGTTTCCTTCACACTCCTGTTGGGGAGCCTGGAACAGAGGGGGATGGTAGTGGGAGAGACTTCAATGTTGTCCTATCCAATGAAGTACTCCAGCTGGGGAACTGCCTTTTGCTGCTTGAGTGACTGAGCACTTAATGTTTTTAAGCTTCTGCTTCCTTATCCTCATGAACAAACGACACCACCCTGCATGTCAGGAACAGGGATTAAAATGAAGAGCCTACATAAAATGTTGGGGCAGATGTGTGTTCAATTGTTAGGTGTTTCATGAAATTGAGCTTTAAATATCAGAGCAAGATGGGCTCAAGAAATACCAAATATGTAGCTGAAGGAAATTGAAGGCAGCTAGTGGCACTTGCCACTCAGTGTCTTCAGATATTGAATTAAGAGATAGGAGGAATAACAAGACTACTATACTCATGGTGGCAACATTAAACAGCAATGTTCAACCAACTAATGAGGCTAGATTTTTAGGTGTTCTTATTACATGGAAATAAAAAAAAAGGTCTGTGTGGGAAGCTCTAGTTGATCTGAGTTCATGTGTGTCTAAGGGTGCAACACAGAAGAGGGGGCAGCAAAGAGGTAAGAGCTGGAGGATGAGGATGCAAGCTATGGAAGGCTGGCTCCTGAACATGACATGGCTGTTACACACAGGACATCCTGAGTTCTTGACTGAGCATTGCCTATAACAATGAATTCACACACACACACACACACACACACACACACACACACACACACACACCAAAAAAAAAGGGAAAAAAGATCTGTGTCAAAGGAGAAAATCAAAACAAATTTAAAGATTTTTAGCAGAATTTATTTGCAGTCCTAGAATTGAGTAACACATCACTCTCATTCTATAAAATATATTGACTATTCTAATGAGTCGAGACATAGACACAGAGAGAGAAGGACTGAGGAAAGCAGAAACAGAACAACAGAAACAGAGTGGTTGTTTCAAAATCCCCTTTCTTATGAAGTTGAAACTTACCAGCTTTGGGAACTCAACTCTCCTCCCTTCTCTCCTCTCCTCCCCTCTCCTCTCCTCTCCTCTCCTCTCCTCTCCTCTCCTCTCCTCTCCTCTCCTCTCCTCTCCTCTCCTCTCCTCTCCTTCTCTCCCCTCCCTTCTTCCCTCCTGTTTCTCCTTCCCCTCTTCCTCTTCTTCCTCCCCCTTCTCCTTCTTCCTCTCTCCTCTTCTTTCCTCTCTCTCTCTCCATTCTCTTCCCCTTTTCTCTTTCTTTGCCTATAGCTCCTCTTTCTCCTCCTCCCACATCTCTTTCCTGTTTTCTAGAAGGAAAGATAAATAATCCAACAGTTGTGTTGTGTTTTTAAAACATGAAACTTTAGCACGAGGGACTAAATTCCAGTTTGGGACCAGTGTTGGGGCTAGTGCAGAAAGACGCTCACCCACACCCATGGTTTCTCACCAACTCGAAGTACATATTAAATAGCTCAAATAAGATGCTGCATAATACATACATCAAAGCATCACACTGCACACTATAAAGTTATCATTTGTCAATTAAAATGCATCGTGAATAAACAGAATTGTGAATTGAAAGAAATAAATGGAAGTAGACAAGCCACCCTCATTCTGAGGATGGCACATTCTTAATGTCAACATTGGGTATATCTATGGCTTCCCTGAACACTTTAGATTTTCTTAAGAATTTTGGAAGATATACTATATCATTTGAAGACACCAATGTGTCTCTTTTAAACTATAGTCCTGGTCAACTTGGACCATAGCTTGTGTGGGGACAAGGAATTAAGAGAGACTCAAAGGAATCCAGGCTTTCTTAAGAGGTAAATTCCTTCAGCCTGGTAGTATTCACCTAAAAATAACTGTGCCTAAATGGAAGGAGTTTTATCCCAGGTCCTGAAAAAATAGCAAAAAAGGCTATATGGGTAGGTTTGCTGGCATAGGCAGTTACTCATCAGGATGAGCTGCCCATGGATCACTGTACCTGTGCTTAGAACACAGGGGAAGAAGGTGGCCAGGCCCTTGCTTTTTCTAAGGCAACAAAGCAGGGAAGAGCTCTGCTAGTTAGGTCTGCCTTTGGGAACTAGAGCTCTATCAGTGGGATGAGGTGGTGGAAGACTTAATGCTTTACTCTTGCTTCCTACTTGTCCTTTACATATTTATTTTTACTGTTCATCTTAAATTAGCTGAGTATATGAAACTCAACGGTCTTTAGCATGATGTCTACATAGCTGAGTAAATTGTGAACAACCTTCAATTGATATATTTGGGGTGCTAAATCTGGTAAAGCTTTTCTTGCATGTGCCTAACTATCCAGAATAGATGTTTTGTGGGGAGGTTGGCAACCTCAAAAATGTGTGATGCAATATTGCCTCTGCTGCCAGAGGACCAAAGGAGAACGTAATCTAGAAGTCACTAATAAAACCAATGCTTATTCTAGTCTCTGGATGATACATCCCACTGACCTTCATCAGTTTCCTTTTCTGTCACCTTCTTCAATCCTCCATCTTGCTTACACACACATCCTGTATCCATGTGCTTATGGGAACATAGATCAGCACTCTAAAAGTTGATAGGGTTGAAGGTGGTATCCTCTACCAATTTCCAAAGCACATGCATATACACCCTGCTTACCTTAGATCCACATCTACTACCAGGTTATGGATTCCAATTCTGTACCCTTCCCATATTTTCAAGACTCTATGTGGTAACTGATGATAATATTCCCTGCACAGACTTTCCTTGGAGCTCTTATCATCATGATTTCAGTTTCATGAATATAAAAGCAGGATGATATGAGGTGGAGAGCTGTATGTATTAGGGGGAGGACGTGGAAAGAAGCCCCTATAGCCAACGGTGCCTGTGACCGGCAAACAGATACCAATGTGCTTGGTTCTAGTCTCAAACACCAATAGCACATCTAGCTCAAAAATGTACCCAAACCTAGTTGGGCCAAGAGGGGTCAGGGCTGAGCTTAACAAGATCTATTCAGCCAGCAAGTGTAGAGGGTCAGGCTATTCCAAGGGCTGTTGGGCTGGGAACTGGGTTTCTGGTCTCAGGAACATGTGTCTGGTCCAATGCGATGGAGGATCTGGAGCTCAGAGGTTGACACTATGAATCAGAACCTGAGCAATGACATGTAAAAGCCAGTGTGTCACAGAGCCCAGAGGGAAAGGCCTTGGGATATGGCTGGTGCCAACAACAAAGCACTAGAGAAGATGGGGAACCCCCTAGACTGCAGATTTCTTATGGATGACTTCCTATTAGTATCCTAGTACCCGAAAAAGATTTTCATTTAGAACTGGAAGTAAATCAATTTCTATGAAACAAGTTCAGGCATTTCAGCAAAGGGGATGTGGGCTGAGAAAATATCCACATGCAGGAAGGTTCTTTGTGTCTCAGGAACAAAAGCAACTACTGTACAGTAGTGGGTAGTCAGTGGTGATGACCAGGGAAAAGCTTGTGGGCCAGACTCCATGAGAACTCCAGACTAGCCAGGAGACCTTCATTTCAGGATAGGATCCTGGGCCCTGGGTCTAAACAGTGCAGTGGTGACTAGTAAATGCCACATTTCTAAAGAAGGTTTGGTTAGCATAAGGAGGGATAAAGGGCAAGGTGCGTGTTAGGAAGATCCTCGTATGCTCTTAGCTTGCTCAATAATTACTGTGTGCTTTTGGATAATTGGCTTCTCTCTGAGGCTCAGGATTTTGTCTGCTGTGGAACATGATTAACCCTGAGGATCTTCACCATGTGGATATGGTATGCTTTTCCCATAGGGAGCCAGAAGCCAAAGAAGAGACAAAATTGAAGCACTCTGGGCACTAGTGAGGAGTACACACTATGAACCAGGACAGGGGAGGGTGAGAAAGGGAGGCATACAGAGTGGTTGGGGAGGAGAGGTCGTAGGACCCTTCCCCTGGGCAGCAGTAACAGAAGAGGGAAGGGAAGCTGGTCTAAGAACAACCGAACTAAGAACACAGAGTGCTGGAGGACTGACATGCTAGAAGAAAGGCCAGGAAGGGAGTTAATGGGACTCATGATCCCAAGTGACAAAATTAGAGGATGTGGATTAGCCCTGGGAGGAGGGACACAGTGACCAAACTTCTGTCCATGCGCATGTGTGTGGTGGGTCAGGGCACCTGAGAAGCAGAACAGTGACAGAGAAGGGAAGTGGGGAGCAGAAGGAGGGAAATTTCCCCTTTGGGTACCTGCTTTGTGCTGAGCTCTAGGAAAGGGGAGAAGAAAAGGCAATCTTGGCCAAGGGAGCTCTGGGCCAGGCAAGGCACCCATCCCCCAGGCAGCCGGCAAGGTCAGGGTCGGAGTGTCTGAGCACAAATCGTGACAAAGCTGGAAGGAGTCCAACAGTCAAATAGAGTACCCCAACTCCCCATCAGCAATTTAGACCATTTCTACCACAGAAGGAGAGCCGTTTGTATCTTTTAGAGCTGCAGTTCTCAACATTCCTAAATGCCGAGACCCTTTAATACAGTTCTTCATGCTGTGGTGACCCCACCCCAACCACAACATTATTTTTGTTCCCACTTCATAACTGTAATTTTGCTACTGTTATGAATTGTAATGTAAATATTTTTGGAGATAGAAATCTGCCAAACGGGTCACAACCCACAGGTTGAGAACCACTGTTTCAGAGCCATTGATACAAGGATGGTGACTTTTATGTCTTTGGAAAGTCTTTAGTTGGTTGGTTGTTTATATTTTGATATTATTCTATCTTTACTATTTTTTAAGAATTACCTTTATTTTGTGAACTATGATATTTATAAAAGATCTTTGCTTTTAATTGACAACATAAAATGTCATTATTCATTGCACTGAAAATTATATTCGGTGAAACTCACAAATCTGTATACGTTAGTGTGGGACATGTCTTGCCAGGACTAAATATGGAAAAGGTGAATAAGATAAAGGAAGTGGCTTGCTTGAAGTCATATTTTATTTAAATATTAGAGAAGCCTTGCGCTCTCTAGATACCTGACAATGCCAAAGCAAGCTAAAACAAACAAACAAACAAATTAGGACTTGGGTTGATGTCACAATCTCAGCCGGAAAGTCTCCTCCTCCTGCCCTCCCCACCTGGATGCCAGACCTTTCCCAGGTGGCAGGAGCAGGCCTGTTATGACACCCACAGCTGACTCTTCCCTGTCCCAGACTCTAGGATACAAAGTACAGCTATGGCCTGCCTGCCTTCTTTCCTGGGAGACATGCTGTGGCCTGCCCCATGACCTCACCGGGATGGAACCAGGTCTCCCAGCCTTATCCACTCCTCAGATCAGAGGGGATTAACCCCTCCACACATCTGTCCTCTTCCTGACTCTTAGGAAGTCTCTCTTCTCAGGAAATGAGCAATTTGCCTACAAGAGTACACAGTTGGATGCCTGACTTTTCCATGTGCAGACCCTGTGGCTTTATCTTTATAATAGAGGTAGACTGGAATATTTTGATAACCAGAAACTAAAGTTTAATTATACTCTGTGGTTCTGAGACATGGAATAAAGTCCCTGAAAGGTTGAGTCCTCAGGATGTGCTTGAGGCCCCTGTTCCCACTGAAGAACTCCATTCACTCCAGTGATTCTAGTACTGCTTTGTATTGACCTGGACTTTTCCCTGTATTTTGGATCTGTGATATGTCCAGACATCATGGTACATCTTGAGCACAATGTGATGTTTTCAATCTGTATATGCATACTTTGAACCCCATAATTTAGAATTATCATTTGTTTATTAAAATTTAATATGTTGTTTAAAAAGCTTCTCTGTCTGTAAATCTACAGCCATCTTGGTTTCAATATGTTCAAAACTTAAATTTCTGTTCCTCCTCTTTTTTTTCCACCCTCTGTTTACAGGAATAAAATCTTTACCTACTGCTTAACTACCTACTCATCAGTCCCAGACAGACCCTAGGCATCACCTCTGACTACTTCTACTTGTCAAGATCTATTGCTCTGTCACCTAGAGAGATAAGGTATACCTGCTGTGAGATCTAGTCTCAACATATGGAGAGATGCTATTTCAAATCTCTTTCACTCTGTCCTCTCTACTACATATAATCTCTCTCTCTTCCCATCTCCCTCTGTAAAGACATGTTATAGATTTATGATTGGGCTTATAATTATTTTTTACACCACAACAGTATAAAAATGATACATATTCAGTAAAACTCTTATGTTTTGAGTCTACATACAAGCATTCTGCTTTTCACTTTCTATATAATATTCAGTAACTTATGAGAAGTATTCAGTACCAAATTATAAAATGAATTTTGTGTTGTATGATTCTTCCCAACTGTAGACTAATATAACTATTCTGAGTAATTTTAATATAGACTAGGTAAGCTATAAGTGTGTGGCTTAGTTGCATCAAAATCATCATTTTTATTTATCACGTTTTCAGCTTGTGATTGGTTTGTCTACATGAAACTATACTCTAAGTAGGGAGCAATTGGTAGAAAGGAAGAGTAAACACATTTAAGAAGAATATAACTGGGTATAAGCTATCTAGGAATATTTGTACTATTAAAATTGTCCATGAAACTGAAATTAGATCAAAATAAGCACTTATAAATAAAAATGGACCAATGTTACTCTTCTCCATAGGATCTCCAGAAGGACTCCCATTCCCGTCACCTACAGGACAAAGTTGGAATTCCAACATGAAGGAGCCCTACCTGCTTCTCTAGTCATCCCACATGCTCTGGTTCATGTGTTATGTCCCATACAAAAGGAGCTGAAACAGTTCCTGGTGGACAGCTTGATGCTTTCTTTTCTTCATTTTTTCCATTGAGGGGTTTTGACTCATACAGTCTTTGCACAGGGAATCTGTGAGAAGCCAGTTCCCATCACTGGTCCCCAGAGAAGTCTGAAGAATGGTTTAACCAGAGTGGTGGGTGGAGCTATTCTTTATATGTTTTTTCTGCTTGGCTGCTGTGGTTGGTTTCCCATCTGTTATGGCTGGTCTCTTTCCTTACAAAGCAGACACAGCATTTCTAAGGGATAGCCCATTGTTCTAAATGGATACAGACAGGGGCAGAAAACCCAAAGAATGCATTTGATGAAATCAAAGTTTCCAAGAGTGGCCATTGGGCCTTTGGCATAAGCTCCTGCCACTGAAGGCACAGACCATGTGTCATCAAGTCAAAACAACTGTCACACTGTGTTGTTTCACTCCCATGTCTCTCTTAAGGGCCATCTATCAGCTATAGAAAGGTAAAATACCCTATTACATTAAAGAAGACCAAAGCTGGAGAGTGAAGGCATCTGTATGTTCAAGCTTAGTGTGTGCATAGGGTGAGAAATGTGAGTAACAGGCAGATGGGGAACACAGGTCCTCTTCTAGATCTACCCTTCACCCCAGCTTTAGATTTGCCAGTCATTTATCTCATGACATATTTATAAGACACTATTCAACATTATTTGAAAAATATTCCAAAGCAGTATTCTACAGAGTTCAAATGGGTATGAAGAAATGCATCTGCTGGTCTGGAAAGAGTCATATCTAGAAGTAAGCTCAGATCTCTAAGATCTATAGGTATCTAGGATGTTCTACAGAATAGCTGCTGCATATTTCCTGATATGAAGGAGAGTTTTGAGCTGGAAGTCTCTATTTCCTAAAGAGCTCCAGGAGAATTATGAATTCCTTTGATGGATTCAGCTCTAGTAAAGAGTAAAGAAATTATATCATATGTAAAGAGCAGATAGAAATCATCTCCTCACTTGGTTTTCTATTCTGTTTGGGATCAGTGAAGAGGCAATAAAAAAAACAAAACAAAACAACAACAACAACAAAAAACTACAGTAAACTTTTACAGTAAAGAAAATAGACAAGGTGGATCTCCATCTTAAAGGTCGAGCCTGGAATAAAGGGAAGGGAAACGAGACTGCACTGGACATCAAGGGTCAAGCTCTCGGCAGAATCTCTACCCAGGTCTAAAAGGGATGGGAAGGCTTCTAGGGGAGTAATTTTTGTCTGTCTTTCTTTCCTTCCATCTGTGTCTATTTCTAGGTAGAACTGAATTTGAATCAACCCTCCTGCCTCCATATCCCAAGCCATGAACTTCCAAGATCAAGCCACTGTACCTATACCTGACAAGAAATATGATTACAAAACTTTACTACTAGTATTAGTGAAAACATCCCTCTGTAGGTTTTTCTTTTTATTTATTTTATTTTATTTTATTTTTTATCTATGAGTGCTTGCCTATATGTGTGTCTATATACCACATATGTGCCTGGTACCTGCAGAGGCCAGAAGAAGGTGTAAGATCCCCTAGAACTAGAACTATAGATTGTTGAGAGACTATAAATGGGTGCTAGGAATTGGACGTGGATCCTCTGTAAGAGCAGAAAGTGTTCTTAATCACTGAGCCGTCTCTCTAGGCCCTCCCTTGCTATTAGATTTTAAGGAAGAATATAACCACTTAAAGGACATCAGATACTTGGAGGCCATTCTCCCCTATTCCTCAGACTTTATAGCTAGTGAGAAATTTAGAAAAAAAGGGAGTTAAAACAAATGAAACACAGTAAAATAAAAAAGCGACAGAGTGCTTCCAAAGGGTGACTAAATTGTCTAAGTGAGTATCATCCATGAAAAGTTAATACTGTCATTCCCAAAAAAGGCTGTTTGCCATTGTTCTTACAATAAAAAATGTTTTCCAGGACCATAAACATGCCCTTTATGCCCCACAAGGGACATCCTTCTTGACCTCACTAAGTAGGGGATGCTTGCCCAGCTTCAGCTCATACCCTGGTGGACCACACTGAGGAAATAATGCTTTCATCCATGGTCTTTTAGCAAGTATTTTCACAAAGACTCTTGAGGCTGTTGTGCAGGCTTCAGCATTATAATGTAAATGAAATATGGAGCATAGCAAAGTTGTTCTGATGAATGAACAGAATGAAATATATAGCTGCTTATGATAACATCTTTTTAATGTGAAAATGTAAGTTCACTTTTTGGTTCTTAAGAAACTAAAGAGAAATTACATAAATACACAATTTGAAGTATAATTCCAGTTCAGGTGATAGAAATCCAGACTTGGTTTTCTATAGGCATGAACCAAGCAATCCCACAAAGTGAACACAGCAATTCAACGAAAAACAACAGAAAGAAGATAAAGTCTGTGTCTCAGGAGCTTTAAGTCTCATTGTACTTGGCTCCTGGTCTTTGATAAATTCCTTTTATTTTCAGTAGTGAGGCTGTGGCTAAATAGAAGGAAGCAGTGGTGACTTCCTTCCTGCCTCCACCTCCGTTTCCATACACACCCTCAACAAGGACAATACTGGCATGTGGGTGTGTGAAACTCAGACAAGCAGGTATCATGTTTGCTTCCAGGTAGGGAGATCAGACATTGTGTCTGGAATTCTGAGTCATGTCAAGCTTCCGTGAGGGTGGATCTCTCTATGTCCTGTATAACATGCTCTCATTTGCACACACACACACACACACACATACACACACACACACACAGACGTGTCCCACTATTATATAAGGGGCTTCTCTGTGCAGTGTTCTTTGGTAGATACTAAATGAAAGCATACACTTAATGCAACTTAGGCATTGTTGAACACCTATCATTATCTAAGCGCAGGGTTGGGTATCACTGAAAATGGAAGCAAGGTAAAATTTCTTATTCAAGTGTTTTACTCATGGTGTCTACATGAAGAATATGAAAGCAAATAAAGAAGCTCAACATTTATGTGAATACCAAAATTTATGTGAATATCTTTTTGAAGCTTTATTTTCATTATTTAATTTATGTGTATGTGTGTGCATCTGTGTGAGTGAATGTCATGGATTTTGGAAGAGGGAGTCAGATCTGCTGCAGCAGTTACCAGTGGGTGTTAGGAGCAGAGGTCTGTTTCTTTGGAATCAGGTTCTCTGGAAGAGCAGCAGGTACTCTTAATGAGTTATTCCTCGAGCCTCTGACTCTTGCATTTCCAGTGAGAATCTGGTTATGGAGAGAGGAATACATCTGTCTGAGGGGAATAACTTAAAAGAACTACTTATGTGAAAAGAACTGTGATAAGATGGGTTAGATGTCCTGGAGTGGCCAAGAATGCACCTACAGATTATTCCACCTTCTGAAACTACCACTGCAGGCTAAGAAGCAGTGAAATTGGGGGTAGGGATGACCTAGGTCATCATGAGGTCAATAAGAAGCCTCTCCTTACAATAGAAGGCATGGGAGATGTAGTTTGACTGTAGTTCAGGTGGGAAGGAAGCAAGCTGAAAAAACTTAGATCATGGATGGGCTGTTACTGGAGTCCCTGGGGATGGAACATGGGAGAGCAGCAATGACAGAGGATAGAAGTACTCCTTTCCTAAGGAGGTCAAAGCTACCTTAGGAAATAGATTTCTGTGTTTGGAAATGAGGCTTAGGCCCATAGGAAGAGGACAGTGCTTGAATGAGGTGAGCCATCTTCATTGTATATTAGTTTCCAATATTGTGCTTCTTATAGACTAGAGAAAAAAACATACATTTAAATAGAAACTTTAAATATCAACTTCATCACAAATATTTTGTCATCTAAAAGAAATATGTCTAATGATAGACACTTTCTTCATTACCATATTCCTTCCTAGTTCTATTAGAATCCTAGAATGTTATCATTTCTTAAGGCACACATGTATAGAATTTATTATCCTAAATATTATCAATCCCTTGAGGACATAAACACAGGTGTCATTCCCAAGATAGGCAGAGAGCTGACCCCATTGAATACGATCCCAGTACTTGTTCCAAGAAATGAAGTCATGCATAATAAGGGAAAACATTATAGAAGTGTTTGCTTTGAGGAAGAGGAATAGAGTTTTAAATATCAAAGCAACCCATCAATTGTCTAGGGCTATCTACCAGTAAGCTGTGATATGGGATATAGCACAATAAATACTTGCTGAATGAATACTGTCAATAGAAGGCTGTGGGAGGCTTCCTGAGAGAGATGGTTATGGGAGCAACAGCTTATTTACTCCATTCCAAAAGACAAAAGAGGTGTGTGGTTGGACACACACACACACACACACACACACACACACACACACACACTTCTTTCATACACACTAAGAAGAGTACTTGTGTAAAGGTTTTTCTCTAGTTTGTGCATACTGGTGTCTATGTTTCTCTTTGAGTAATGTTATAAACAGAATGGTATTTTCATGACTCAGGTTTGTCTCCCTGGGCTCCTCCTTCTGTTGTATGGCACTTGATTTTGCAGCCAATGGGTCTACACTGCCTTTGACTTTAGATAACAACAACACAGTGTGGTTATCTACAAGGCATATCCACTTCAGAACCATGGGAAATGCATAGTTTGAAAGCAGACCTCACTCAGGTGTGCCCCAAAAGACATTCACTCAGTATTGAGAAAGTACCTCCTATTTCAGACATTGAATTTGGAGATAAATAAAACAGAGCTTTCCCCTTACAAGTCAGAATCTAGAACAGGTAAAAGATTAAGTGAATGCTTTTAGTGAGATAACAGTGAATTCTTTGGCAGAGAGTTATTGGGGTAGGTATGTGGGAGTAGGTATGGCCTTGGTGGAGGAAGTGTGTCATTAGGGGGTGGACTTTTGAGGTTTCAGAAGCTCAACTCAAGCCCAGTGGTACTTTCTCTTTCATCTGCTTGCCAATATGAATGTAATCTCTCAACTATCTCCCCAGTACCATGTCTGCCTGCACACCACCATGCTTCTCGCCATAATAATGGACTAAACCTCTGAACTGTAAGCTGGCCCCAATTAAATGTTTTCCTTTGTAAGAGTTGCCATGGTCATGGTGCCTCTTCACAGCAATAAAAATCCAAAGATACTAAGAGATATGAGGTAAAAATCCATTGTGGGTTTTTTAATTTTATTTATTTTTCAATTTCGGGGGTTTTCGAGATAGGGTTTCTCTGTGAATCTTGGGCTGTCCTCAACTTATTTTGTAGACAAGGTTGACCTGGAATTCAGAAATCCACCTGCCTCTGCCTCCTTAGCAGTGGGATTAAAGGCATGTGCTACAATGCCCAGATATTTATTTATTTATCTATATATTTATTTATTTAAATGGTGCTTGCTCACATTCCACAGCACAGATATGGAGATCAGATAGCAAACTGCAGGAGTCAGTTCTTTTCTTCCACTGTGTGTGTCTTGGGAATCAAACTTAAGTAGGTAGTCAGGTTTGGCAGCAAATGCCTATACCCACTGGGGAATACAGCCAGCCCTCTATTGTGGTTTTGATTTGATTTCTCTAATGATCTAATAACCTTTACATATACATGTTGGCTATTTGTATGGCTTCCTTGGAGAAATGTCTATTAATGTGCTTTGTTCATTTTTAAATTAAAAAAAAAATGTTGTTGTAGTTTGAATGTAATTGTCCCCCATAAGCTCATAGGGAATGGCATTACTGGGAGGTGTGGTTTTGTTGGAGTAGGTATGACTTTGTTGGAGAAAGTGTATCCCTGTGGAGGCAGATTTTGAGGTTTCATATATTATGTTCAAGCCACATCCAGTATTCCAGACCACTGAGTTTGAAGCCAATCTGGTCTACAAACAAAGTTGCAGGACAGCCAAGCTTAGGCAGTAAAGGAAACCAAGGAAAACAGAAAGCTCATGAAGATGTAATTGAACAAGGGGGCTGCTGCCATGGTCACGCCATAGTCAGGTTTAGGTCCTGAGATGGGGAAGGGACATTGGCGCAAAGAAAAAAATTGTCCCACCACCAGATGGTTTCACACAAGTGGCCGGCCCCAAATAGCTCGAGCCACCTTTATTTATATTTTAAAAACAAACATGTTTTACCAAGTTAAAAGGTGATAAACATAGGCACACATTCTTAACAATATCATTAGAAACTTAACAAAGAACATTTACAGATATTGGATGATTTGCCATAAACTACTTTCATCTTGTTAGCTTGAATCTTCCAATTGTTCCCTTGTTCTACAAAAGGGTCCTGAACCCCTAAGTCTCTCTATAAAGGGTGAAATTTGATAAGGCACTAATATTTTTCCCAGAATTATGAAATGTAATTAAAATACCCTGTTGTGGAATATTAATTTAAGATGTGTTACATTCGTTTGTGCTGTGGAATATTTGTTGAATGATGCAAAGATGTGTTGCATTTGTTTGATTAAATAAAATCCACCTGGGTCAAGAGGCTGAGTCAGCAACTAGCTGACAGGAAGTGGTAAGGAAGAACCATGTGCAGCTAGGGTTCTTAAGTGGGGGCTGAGCAGGAGGACATGTTATTTGGGGGGAGTCGTATGCTAGGAGAGAAGGTTAGCTGTAGCCAGAAGTTTCTCTGGTCCTGTTCAACCCTCCGGTCTGGACAAATATCTCCCACCCACATGCAGTCCCGCAGCCACTTATAAAATAATCACTCAGAGGCTTAATATTAATCATGAATTGTATGGCCTATGGCTCAATTTTTTGTTAGCTAGCTCTTATAACTTAATTCAATTAATTATTTCTATTGATCTATGTTTCGTCACATGTTCGGTGGCTTTACCTGTGTCCCATTACATGTTGCTCCTTGGACAGTGGGCTGGCACCTTCCTTGACTCCTCTCTTCTTCTCTCTGTGTCTCTGCTGGGATGTTCTGCCTGTCTCTAAGCTGCCTTGCCATAGGCCAAAGCTGCTTTATTTATTAGCCAGTGGAAGCAACTCATATACTCACAGCGTACAGAAAGACATCCTACAGCAGTTACTACTCAACCTTTAATGTTGTTTTTCATTAAATTCAGTAGCTGCCCCTTCAGCAACTGCTGTCCTAATCGGCCATTGCAACTCCGCATCTACCAGGAGCAGTTTAGCCGCACTGGCCATAGCCAGGCAGGAATTCTGTTCCCTCAGGCACTGGCTCTATCATGGCTGCTAAAGGGAACTTTATCTAGATCTCTATCCTTCTATAGAACTCAGGATTCAATGGCTGAGGTGAAATTCTGCTCGCTCAGAGAGGCTGAATAGCAAGTAGCTAACCTTCTCTCCTAGCTCATGACTCCCCCCAAATAGCATGTCCTTCTGCTCAGCCCCCACTTAAGAACCCTAGCTGCACATGGTTCTTCCTTACCACTTCCTGGCAGCTAGTTGCTGACTCAGCCTCCTGGCCCCAGGGGAATTATATTTAATCAAGCAAATGTAACACATCTTTGCATCGTCCAGCAAATATTCCACAGCACAAACGAATGTAACACATCTTAAATTAACATTCCACAACAGCCCCCTCTGTTGCTTCCTTATATGTGCCCACTAACTTGTATTGCCTCCAATCATGTCAGCACTGATTCAGAAAAGTTTCTAGGGTCTGGGGTGACAGCTAGTATTTCCAGATAAGACACCTGAGAGGCATCAGGTACCAAAGGACTTAAGGGGGAAGATATTGAGGGAATAAATGGGGTTCCCCGGAATGATCACACCTGTTCCATGCATGATTGACAAAGTAAAACTACAAACTGCCAAGAGAGTCGTCAACCTTATGAGAGAGAATAGAGAATGCGGGCTGCATGATTCCAGCAGAATTATGCACTGTCTTGAGGGGCACTGGTCTTTGCCAAGTGAGAGACGGTCTACACAGGCCTTGCCTCATTAAGACCCATTGGACAAGCGTTCATATGCTTGGACACATGGATCCCAACAGGGGGCTGTGTTCCAGCCCCAGCACATGTGCATGCCTGCACCGCATGTGTGCCTGGTGCCTGCAGAAGCCAGAAGAGGACGAAGAGGACATCTGGCCCCCTGGTACTAGAGTTACAGTTGGTTGTAAACTATCATTTCCAACCCCACCCTCTTCCCAGCTCCAATTTTAAAATAGATTATTACTGTCTTGATTGCTATTTATTTGCGGGAGTTTGTTATATTATTTTGGATATCAGCTCTTTATCACAGGTATTGTTTGTAAACATTTTTCCTACTTTGTAGTTTTTCTTTTTTCAGTCATTTCCTTTTTTGTGCAGAAATTTTTATTTCATTGAAATCCATTAAATAAGATATAAATAAACAGAAAGAAATTTATATTCATGGCCTGTAACATTCAACATTGTGTAAAATCACCACAATATCAAATGTCATCTACAGATTTACTGTGAACCCCATCAAAATCCCAATTGCATTTTTATAGGAAGATTTAAAAATACTAAAATTTATATGAAATTACAAGACATCAAATAATTAGCACAATCTTGGTGAAGAGCAAATGTGGATACATCGTACTTCCTGGTTCAAAATGTATTACGAACCAGAGCAATAAAAAATGTGGTATTGGCATAAAACAGCCATGTAGGCCATTGGAACATGTGGAATGCCTCCAAATAAACATGCACAGACACACACACACACACACACACACACACGCACACGCACGCACGCACGCACGCACGCACGCACACGCACATGTGTGCACAATCAACTGATTTTCAACAATGATTTCAAAAAGACAAAATGGAAAAAGGATGATTTTGGGAAAACTGGATATCCACATGCAAGAGAACGAAATTGGATCTTTATCTCATATTCTACACAAACATCAACTGAAAATGGATGAGAGATTAAAGTATAAGCCTGGGAGTGGAAAGCCACAGAAAGAAAATGTAGGGGGACATTTCATGACATTCAACTTGGCAACATTTTTTTTTTATATGACACCAAAACCACAAGCATCAAAAGGACAAAATAGACAAACAGAACGCCAGGACACCGACCACTTTCTAGGCACAGAGGACACAGGTAGGATCTGTAGAGCTTATGCTCAGGTATGGAGAGATAGATGGCATGCACAGATACAATTAAAAAACAAGCAAGTAGTAATTACAGGCAATTAATTTTGGCTACGGAGAAGCCACAGTGTGGCAGTGTTTAACTAGGGTAGAGGTAGGCCACTCTGAGGTATGAGAGCTGGGACTGACTGAGGGGAAGGTATCATGAATAGGTCTACGACTGAAAGGCTGGCCTGGCTGTGCTCCCTTGGCATAGTGTGATTGCAGAGTGCTTGGTGACTAGCAGGCATGATCAGAGAGCCAGGAAGAGACTAGTAAAACAGGGTGTGGGGATATGGGACATCTGAGTCATTTTTGATGGAATCTAGGCTTTGCTTGTGAAAGGTGGTTCTGATTACCTTTAGACACTGGGTAGAACAGGCAAGAGCTAGGATTCCAGTCTTCTCCTTGGATATTGATCAGGTGAATAAGGGAAAACTGTCCAAGAAAAAACAAGCAAACAACTCAATGTACAGTAATGTAGCAGTGGTTTACTTACTTCTTCTAAAAAAGTGGCTTAAATTTTCATGTTCAAATTTTTTTTTTCTGTCTGAGCACATTCAGTCTTGTCAGACTATGTACCCCAATGTGAGATACAGAGGAGGGGATTACTGTAGACAGACAAATGGCCTCCTGCTGCAGGAATCTACTCCTAATCTGCATCTCACTGAAAGATCCCCTGCCTCAGACTTGCCCCACTGAACTTCTCAACTTCTCATCTTCCCACCCCCTCAGTTCCCCTTAGAGTTCCTGTATGTTTCAGGGCTTTTTTGCTATCTTGTAAGAGTTCACTCAGGGCTGGAAGTGTCAGTCTTTCCATACTAGTAGTAAAACATACCTCTTATCTCATGATCATCTCCTCCATCACTGCAACTGAACCTTAGAGAAAAACACAGTGGCTCCATAATGACACTCAGGTCTTTTAACTCTCTCTCTGTCTCTGTCTCTCTCTCTCCCAGTTTTCCATATTTTACCTATTCCATCCATCCACAGAGTTTCTCACATCTCATTTAAGTGGTTCTCTTTAAGACCTTTCTCTGTCCACTGATTCCTATTCTTCCAAGTCTCACTTTTATGCCATCTCTCTGAAGAAGACCATTTAGAAATCCATAGACACTCTCTGTGGATCACAAAGCAGTCACTATGGTCATGGTGTCTAGACTCACACACAGCTGAGTTTAAATCACAGTGACTAACAGGGTGACTTTGAGCAATCAACTTGCCCTGTCTACACCTCAGGTGCTGTTATGTTGGGAAGATGAGATATGTGTACACATTTGACACTGACTAACCTGTGGTCAATTCTCAATAACAGCAACAATGATTGTTTGTAGACACATCTGTACATTTATCATATGTTTCTACTCACTCTGAATCCTTAAGAGACATATGTATCACTGTATATTTAGAGACTTGCCACACAAAACCTACTTACTTAAGCCTCCCCCCTTCTTTCTGGGGAAGCTTTTAAAGTAGAGCTATTCTATATCAGTCTTGCTACATCATAGCACTAGTGGGTAGGGAAAAAATACAAAGAAAACTGTGGAATATTGATTAACCATCTTGGTTGATTTTCTGTCCTTACCAGTGTGACGCTCCACTCATTGGTAGATTATTGCTTAAAATATACTTTCATTTTGATTTGCTTGTGAATTCTCCAAAGCATATAAGCCAAAAGTTGACTATTGTAGACATCTTTCCAGGCCTTTCAAAATTACAAAGTTCGCTTTGAATGATAGTAAAAAGCAGCCAAAATTTCCCACTACATAGTATATTTTGTATATCTTTTAGGATTAAATGAAATGGGCCACAGATCCACCTAAGACATAAGAAGAATATAACAATGTGGACTTTAGTCTTACTCAGTGTTTTTTTTTTTTTTTAAATCTCCATAGGCTGTTGGCACAGATATGGCAGAGTATTGTGGCATTGATGGCTACAAGTATAAAACAGGAACCTGGAGCTGGTGACACATGGTGAGTATACCCAGGACTGGCTGGAATCCCATGGTTCCTAGTCACAAGTTAGTGTTGATAAACAAGGCACCAAGTTCTCCAATGGCATCAGAGGAGAGGTTTGAAGAGACAGAGATAGAGGGTACATAGACCCCCATGTTGAAGTTGAACAAAACATCAACTGCAATTGGAGACTGCCCTGGACCTGGATTTCCATCTAGAGCTGACACTATGACAACAAAATAAAGCAGAATAGATGGCATCTAGTACTGAAGCAATCAAGTGACTCCAATCTCAAAGAACAGAGAGAGCATGCTTAGAATAAACCAAGCCAGAGTTGAAGACTGGGATAAATACTACTTCACTGCATGTCATGCAGCATGCCATCAAGGATCCAGAACCCTCAGGGAACTGTGACTTCACATAATTGTGAACATCAGTCACCAGAATGGAGCAGATGCTAACCAGTGTACACAAACTCTCTGAAAGGGGATATAAAACAACTCTTTCAAAAAAAGTTAAAAAAAAATTTAAGAGAACTGTGGAAGGTTGTTCTTGGGTTCCTCATGGCTTTACCCAGCAGGTCCACATGGAGGATGATTAAGACCACGGGCCTGAGTGCAGGTGTCTGAGATGGTCTGCACTTGGCTGTGCTGGGGGAGGAGGTCTTTTGCTCCACTCCTTGGCATCTCTATAAAAACCCTGGGGCAGAGACAGTCGGGCCGTTGGAAAAGGTTCCAGGCCCTCTTGAGGCTATCCTTTATTTTCTATCTGTTTATCTCCGCAAGATTCTCCGCAATAAATCCTTCTATCTAATATTTCCTGCTGCTTACACTCAAGAAAACTCTGGGAAGCTGTGGGGTTGGTGGGTAAACGCCCCACAGAGAACACAAAGTAACAATGGAGCAATCTTCCAGGAACTTTGCAGAGAAATGTGAAAGTTAAAGAAAAAACAAAAACTCTTAAGCTGAAAAATACAATACACAGAATGAAACATAATAACAAAAACATTAAGAGCAAAATATAGTGCACAAAAAAGTTGACTGGTGAGTTTGAAGGAAAGGTTTAGGAAATTATTTTTTATAGGAGAGGAAGGATGAGAGATTATGCAAATTTTGGAACAACACCAAAAGAGTAAATACCCTCGAAGTTCATACCCTCGAAGTTCAAGGGGAATCTGAGGAAGTCAAAGGAGTACAAATCTTACTTCAAGACAGAAGAGGAAACTCCCCCAACATAAACAGGATAGATATCCAAGTAAAAGGCGGCCTCGGTTCACAGTACTGCAGAACTTGACACAAGCTTTCCTCTATTAAAGACAAAGATTCTCGAGGCAACGGAAGAAGCAAACAACCTCACAGAGTTCCCAAACTTGCCCACCAGCAGAGAGCTCACAGGCTGAAGAGGGTGACATGACATCTGTGCAGTACTGAGGGAGGAAGATGGCTGAGGTAAACACTTCACCTAGAAATGAAGGTGAGATAAAGGCATTTCTGGGTGCACACAGGGTGAAAGAATGCACCACCAGCAAACCTGCTTTTCAAGGAATGCTAAAGGCAGTTCTTTGAATGGAAAGAGATGTTCATGAGTCAGAAGAAAACACAGGTTTGAAATCCGTTGGTAAGAATAACTACAGAAGCAGACTTGTAGTGCCTCAGCATTGTAAAACCATTCTTAGGGTTGGTATGAAAACTAAAGCAGAAAACAATTGGAGCACAGGGTAAATAAATGTGACAGCATTCAAAGACAACCCGGGCACCAGACATTGGGCACACCTGGCAAACGGAGGGCAGGGGCAGCGACTCACTGGTACATGTTCTCCCTTTCTTCACAGCTCCATCTGGTTTTTAAGTTTTATTTCTTATTGTATGTCGTTGTTCAAAATAACTTGTCATAATCAAAAGATGTCTCTGCATTCATCACATGATACATAAAGCAAAAATCTGTGATTGACAAACTGAAAATCCTAGCAAGGAATCAAAAGCAAAACACATCATGTGCCCTCCTGAGAAGATGAAAAAGAGGAACAGGAGAGAAAAGAATCACAACAAAATGGCAAAGTCAAACTGCAAAATGCGTCTAATAAGACCTTGCCTATAGATGAGCACCCTGATCACACATGCATTAAGAGTACTAATTAAAATAACAGAGTGAGTGAATTGGTAAAAACCAAAAAGACCAAATCATATGCCGCACACAAGAAACTCACCTCTCTCCAGTCACATATAGACTGACATTCAAGGGATTTGAATAACATATTTCAAGCAAATGGAACCAAAATCAAGTAGGAGTATTCATGCTTATGTCTAATTAAAAAAGACTTTAAATTAAAGCAGGGAAAAGGACAAAGTCATCATGTAAGGATAAGAGGGCCAATTCAGCAAGAGGAAACAGGAATTCCAAATGCATACCTCAGACCAAAGCATGAAACTACAAAATGTGTTAGTTCCTAGACTCAATGAAGAGAATAGCTTCAATGCAGCACTGATAAAAGACTTCAACAGTTCACTTTCACCAGTATACACATGACCCATGAAGAAAAACAGCAGTGTTCAACAGAATTCATTTACATCCTAGAGCAGTGGTTCTCCACCTTCCTAATGCTGTCACCCTTTAATACAGTTCCTCATATTGTGGTGATCCCAAAGCATAAAATTATTTTGTAGCTACTTCATAACTGTAATCTTGCTATTGTTATGATTTTTAATGTAAATATATGATATGCAGGATATCGGATATGCAATCCATGTGGGCGTTATGATCCACAGGTTGATAACTGCTGGATCAAATGGTCATAACATCTGAAAAGATGTCACTAAATGACAGCAGAACATACCTCTTCCACAACACATTGGTTGTTCTCTGTCATTGCCAGTATTTTAACTCTAGGTGGCACCCTGGCTCCAGTTCTGATACAAGTTAGTTGGCCTTATGTAAGTGTTCCAGAATTAAATAGGTACTAAAGCCCAAGATGATCACAGGTTTACAGCTAGTATGTTGTTCACCATGAACCAGGAGGTTACCTACAGAGCATTTTCTGTTCTTACCATCTTCTCTCCGAAGCCAGGGTAGATCCCCATGACTCCTCCATCAGGAACAGTGGGATTTGGTCTATCTGTGGATCAACTTGAATGAACTAGCTAGAGGCCCCTGTGTCACAACACTGCATGTGGAGTATAGGTTCCAAGCTAGGAAAGTTGCAGTCCCTCAGTGCAGGAGAAACTTTCAGATTTTAAATTATAGGTTTTGATACATTTAGAGTTGATTTTTTTGTTGTTGTTTTTTGTTTTTTTTTTTTTTGTTTTTCGAGACAGGGTTTCTCTGTGTAGCTTTGCGCCTTTCCTGGAACTCACTTGGTAGCCCAGGCTGGCCTTGAACTCACAGAGATCCACCCGGCTCTGCCTCCCGAGTGCTGGGATTAAAGGTGTGTGCCACCAGTGCCTGGCTTGAATCTCTATTTCCTACTGGACACAAAACTCAGCTCCAACAGGTGAAGGGCATAGACATAAGACCTGATACCCCGAATCTGATAGGGAAGAAAATCAGGAATATTCTTCAACTTAAGGACACGGGAAAGCACTTTGTGACTAGGACTCCGGTAGCTCAGGTAGTAAAACAACAATTGACAAATGAGACCCCAGGAAAATAAAAGGCTTATGTGCAACAAATAGGCACTGTTGTTTAAATGATGAAGCCTGAAAAATAGGAAAAAAATCTTTTACCATCTATACATCTGACACAGGTTTAATATCCAAAATATATCAAGAACTAAAACAAAAACAAAAACAACAAAGCAATTAAAACCAAAAAATCAAGAAAACAACTCGATTAAATAATGGGTCAGAGATCTGAACAGTGAATTCTCAAAAGATGAAATCTGAGTGTCTGAGAAACATTTTTGTAAATGTTCAACATTTTTATCCACTAAAGATATGTGAATTAAAACTACTTTGAGATTTCATCTTACCCAAGTCAGAATGGCCAAGATCAAAACCCAAATGACAACAGTGAGTTCATTTAGTTCTGGGCTTTTCTTTGAAGGGAGACTTTTAATTTTTACCTCAATTCATTGCTTGTTGTGGGTGTGTTTAAATTAGAAGCTTATCCATGTTTTTTTCTCATTTGGGAGATTCTAAGTTTTTAAAGTATTATCTATTTATTCTGATTTTCATTAGATTTTCTGGTAGCAACTCCCTTTTCATGTCATTTTATTAAGTTGAGTAATTTTTTTCTTTGTTAGTTTGACTACAGGTTTTGTCAATATTATTATTATTTTGGAGATTATAATATAATTACAGCATTTTTCCCTTCCCCCTCCCTCCAGTCCTTTTATATACCTGTTCCTGCTCTTCTTCAGGTTCAGGGCCTGTTCTTTCATGGTTATTGCATGCACATGTCTATATACATGTATATTCTTAAATATAACCTGTTCTGTTCATATAATGTTTCTTGTACATGTGTTTTCAATTTTATCAACTTTTTCAAAGAACTGACTTTTGATTGATATTTAGGGATTGTCCCTTTAGTCTCTCATTAATTTCTGCTTTGCATTTTATTTCTTGGTACTGCATTTAGGTTTGACTTCTTGCTTTTCTAGAATCTTGAGGCTCATTATTAGATTATTTGCTTAAAACCTCTCCACTTTCCTCCTACGTATGCCTTGCCTGTATCCCAGAGATCCTGTCAGATAGTACTATTATTTGCATTCATTCTTCTTCCTGGAATTCTTACTTCCTCAGTGACCCACTCTTTATTCAAAAATGTATTGTTCAGTCTTCAAATATTTGTGTTGTTTCTGTGGCTTCTTTTGCGATTGAACTCTAGTTTTAATTTGCTGTGATATGAGGTACAAGGACCGGCTTAACATTTGGTATCCTTATAGCTGGATTTGCAGCATGTAATATGATTAATTTTGGAGAATGTTTACATGTGCTGCTGGGAAGAATGTTTTACTTGTCTGTTGGTTGGATTCTTTACATTTCTGCTTGATCCATTGATCTATGGTATTATTTACCTCTAAGATTTCTTGGTTGGTTTTTTAATTTGGAAGATCCATCTAAAGGTTAATAAGGATATTTAAGTCTCCCATTATTATTGTGACAGGACTTAAATGGCCTTTTATGCTCTTCAGATTTCATTTTATGGAATTGAGAGCTTCAAGATTTGGGGCATAAATATTTGCAGTAGTTAAATTTCCATTTTGATAAATTGTTCTATTTATTAATATGTAATGCTCATATTTATTTTTCTGATGAATTTTGGTTTGAAATATCTTTTATGAGACATGATTGCTGCTGTGCCATCTTTATATCTCTGTAGGTTTCTTGGAGACAACAGTTAGATCTTATTGTTTGCTTCTTGTTGGTTGGTCTGAGTCTTCTTGATCTTCCTGTATGATTATGGTTAGGGGGGACTTGCTGTTTCCTGTGTTTTTGTTGGTTGTGCTTCTGGCAGAGGAGATTATTGTTAATTCACTTCCCCTCTGTTGGTGTTAGGAGTTTGAAGGCTTTCTGTGTTGTGTGTGGTTGTTTTCTCCAGGTTCTCTCTTCTGTTCATCTGTTCCTTTCATGAAATATATACTTTTCTGCATTCTCCTGAATAAAACTGTCTTTCTTTTTTTTTCTCGCAAATTAAGAATTTTCTTCAATTCTGACTATGCTTTCTTGAATCGTCTTGTGATTGTGTTGAAATATTCTTATTTCACTTTCAATATTGAGATAATAATTCTGAAGATAGCAATCTTGGTTGACAGTTATTTACTTTCAATATTTGAATCATCTCATTCCATGCTTTCCTGACTTTTAGGCTTGATAATAAAAGACCTGGAATCGTTCTGATATTTCTGCCCTTGTATGTGAGTTGGTCTACAGCTCTCATCATTGTTTCTTTCTATTTTCGACATCCTGACTAGGATATGTTATGGAGAAATTTTTCTCTAATAATATCTATTTGGGGTTCTACATGCCTCTTTCATTTAGATAAACATTTCTTTCTCTAGTTTTGACAAATTTGTGCCTATAATCCCATTGAATAAATTGCCAGAGCCTTGAGACTTCATTTTAGCTCCTTCTTCTACCCTGTAGATTCTCGTTTGGCCTTTGAAAAATATTTCAGAGTTCTTGGAAGTTATTTTCACATCCACTAACTTCTTTGCTTTATATGTATCTACATGCATTATTGTCCTGACCTTATCTTCCATCCCTGAAATTCATTACTCTGCTTGGTCTTGTCTATAGATGATACCTCTTGTGGTTTTTATTTGCTTGATTCTTTCTTTTTTTTTATAAATATTTTTATTTTAAAATTAATTTAATTTTACATATCAGCCACGAATTCTCCTGTCCTCTCTCCTCCCACCCCTCAGACTTCCCCCCCAACCCACCCCCATTCCCACCTCCTCCAAGGCAAGGTCTCTGGGGAGTCAGCCCAGCCTGGTAGATTCAGTTGAGTCAGGTCCAGTCCCCTCCTCCCTGCACCAAGGCTGAGCAAAGTGTCTCAGCATAGGCCCTAGGTTCTAAAAAGCCAGCTCATGCACCAAGGACAGGTCCAGGTTCTACTGCCAGGGGACCTCCTAAACACACCACCTCCCAGCGCTTGATTCTTTCATTTCCAAATTTGTTTGGTTGTTTTTAAGCACCTCAGTTTCCTTGCTAAATTTCCTTTCCATGCTTTTAACTGTTTCCTCCACATTGTTATTTTGTTTAGTAATTTTCTGTCTAGGTCCTGAATTATTTTTGTAACTTTATTGTCTAGTCCCCAATTTGATTTTCTTACTTCATTCATCTGCTTATGGAGTTCTTGATATGGACATTGATCTACACTCTAAAGTATTTTCTGGCGGTTCAATTATCTCATTATTTTTGCTTTCCTTTGTTGAGAGGTTGTCTGTTTGTGAGTCACAGTGGAATGCCACTTGGCGATTTTTGTGTTCCTTTGTTGGTTTTGCACTTGAGACTTCAAACATCACTGTACATATGATGGGTACTTTGGTCTTACTTAAGCTAATGGCTAGCAGGGCTCCTGCCTGATGTCTCATGATAGGATCTACCTGATGGGAACCACTGATAAGGGCTAACACAAGCACTGATCTGGTTCGGTGGGAATTTTAAGAGTATGTTGCGATGGACAGATTGCAAGTTACTTGGAGATAGAGAATAGGCAAGAGCAGCTTGGCTCTTGAAATTGTTCAGATGAAAAGGGTCCTCATCTTGAGCTTAGGGGATATTGATATACACAGGAAGGATTTAATCCTGTTATTATTACTCAGAAGAGAAGATTCCTAAAGAGGTGAGTATTGGGGCTGGCTGAGTGGGGCTGTAAAGGCTTCCGAATGCTCTTCAGCCGAGATTGAGTTCGAATGTCTGTGGACACTTTAAAGAAGATGTCTTTGGCATACCCTCATGCCTGTAGTAAAAATAGCTTTATGTAACTTGAGACACCCTGCCAATGTGCTATGACTAAATGGCTAAAGGCAAGCAATTGAGGTGTTAGAGGCCAGGAAGGAGAGTTAGAGGCTCCAGGGAGAGGAGTGCCAGGGGTCATCACGTGAATGTTGGCAGCAAGCGCCTCAGAAGTGTCACGGAGGCAGGGTACAGTAGTGGAGCGGGGGGGGGGGGGGGGGGGGACGAGACACACACACACACACACACACACACACACACACACACACGACACGGGACGGGACCGGGACAACACAGCTGTGGTGCCTTCTGACCAGTCTTTGTCTCTCCTACTTGGCACTTTTCATTCCACACTTAACTGTTAGTTCAGTCCTTACCTGCTTTAATGACCCTGTCGTTTTCTCTTCTAAGACTCATCCAGAGGCTGCCTACTCTCCCTACTTTGTCCAATGTTCTGTCGTTTTACTAAAGTCTTCTCAAGGTATGCTACGAAACTCTCAGAAAGCATGAGGACCATCTTTAGGTGAAAAGCCAGGAAGGAGAGTCTGGTGCTATTTACCAGGATCCAGGTGGAGGCTCCAAACATACTAGGCGTATTTCCAGTTCCTCTCCTCTCATGAGGAGTTAGGCTGTAGTGAGAAGCATAGAGCTGTGCTCTGCGCTGGGCTAAGAGTGGAGGCTGTGTGACTAGTACAAGATGCTATTGAATTAAGATAGATAAACCACCCCCACCAGCCAGACTTTTACTGAATAAAAGTCTCTATTCAGTAATGTTGTGTACTGAGTTTGTTTTCGTGCTTTTTCAGAGGCTGTTGAATGTGATGCGAGACAGAAAAGAAACAGCTAAAGTAAGTACAGGGTCACAAGCTTTTCAGAATTTATTCTATATTATTGTGCATATTCACAGATCCAGCTACAGTACTAGGCACAGTACTAGGAGTGAAGTCAAAGTTGCTATACTAATGACAGTCCCCTCTGGGATGGGGAGAGGCTCTGATATCTAAGGGAGGGATTGAGCTCCTTGGGGTGGATGCTGGCCCATAAACGTCCTGTTTCCCAGTTTGTCATAGGTATGAAGAAGGTCAGGGCCAGACAGATTCATGGATGAGTGGGTCAGCCAGGGGCCTGAAAGAAGTGTGGTGGATGGTTCTCCTCCCTTATGTGGGATGGTTGGAGAGTCTCTGGGCACTGGGGTGGTTGCTCTGGTTTGGGCATCACTGCACTTCCTGGTTCTGCTTCTGTTTCCCTGTAGCGAGCAAGTTGTCTCCTTTCACTGGTAGGATTGTCCGAGTCTCTTGGACTTGGCCAGTGCTTGCTATGACTTGCTCTGTCTGCTTCTCCTGCTCTGTCAGGTGCTCTGGGGGTTGTTCATTCTTCCGTTCGAGCTGCTCATCTTTCCTTACTAGGTCTTGATCTAGTCTCTGGTCCAAGAGTTCCTTCTCCTTTTCTAGCTGTGGGTCGTCCAGCTGCTGCTCCCTTGGGGCTTTCTCTTGCTTGAGTGACTGACCTAGATTTTGTGTTCCTTGATATCCGTCATGCTCTGTCTCCTGCTGCTGCTGCTGCTTTCCTAGGTGCAGTTCTGGCTCGTGCTTCTGTTTCTGGTCCTGTCCCAGGTTCAGTTCAGACTCCTGGGACTCCTGATGCTGCTGTTTTCCCAGGTGCAATTCTGGCTCCTGGTTCTCTTTGTGCTGCTGTTTCCCCACGTGCATTTCTGGCTCCGGTGGCTCCTGACCCCGCTGCTTTCCCAGGTGAAGTTCTGGTTCACAGAGCTTCTGTTTCTGATGCTGTCGCAGATGCAGCTCCTGTGCCTCCTGTTGCTGCTGGTGCTGCCCCAGCTGCAGCTCCTGCTCTTGTGGCTCCTGTTGCTGCTGCTTCGGTCCCAGGGGCAGCTCCTGCTCCCGTGGCTCCTGGTGCCTCTGTCCCTGGTGCGGTTCCTGCTCCTGCGGTTCGGGCTGCTTCTCTCCCGGAGTCAGTTCCTGATCATCAGCAGTTTTCTGCTGCTGACCCAGGTGAAGTTCTGGATCCTGCTGCTTCTCCTTCTGGTGCTGTCTCAGACTTAGTTCCTGGGGTCTCAGTGTGCCTTGCTGCTGCTGCTGTCCCAGGCACAGCCCCTGTCCCTGTGGTTCCACATGCAATTCTTGCTCCTGTGGCTCTTGCTGATGCTGTCCCAGATGCAGCTCCTGTGGCTCCTGTGGTGGCAGCTGCTTCTCCAGATGCAGTTCCTGCTCCTGCAGCTCCTGCTGTGGCTTTTTCACAGATAGCTGCTGCTCTTGTGGTCCCTGCTGCTCCTGCTCCTGCTGCTGCTGCTGCTGCTCACACCCTTGATCAGGCAGCCCCTCCACGGGGGTCATGCCTTTCTCCTCTTGTTTGGAGGAACCCTTCTCTTCGGTCTCAGAGAACACCTTCTGGCATTGTTCAGATTGTGAAGTTGGCTGCTTCATTTGTACCTGCTGAGTGTGAGCTTGGGGACACACAGTCTTGAGAGATTCCTGAACCGCAGCTGGGGCAGTCACTGGCAGTGTGTGCTGCTGGGACATCTCGGAAGCTTCTGTAGGCCAAGCTGAAAAACAGAAGAGTCAGGGGTTGGGCCGAAGGCAAAGGAATTAGATAAATCCCTGAATATACATACAGGATATACATAGTGTCCCTGGTTCTTGGCATCCTTACTCCTGATTAGGGCATTTTCCAACTTCCAAAAGCTGTGATTCCCGAAAGCAAGAGAGAGTGAAGGGTGAGAATGGTGAGGGCACAGAAAAGCTCCCCAAGAGCTCAACAGAGGGCTCTTTCTCCAAAGAGGTTCTGCCAGAATGGGCTGGCTGTTAATTAACTTGCTTTTGTCTAGTCTTTTCCTGGGTCCTGGGAAGATGAGTTCTGGGATTATGTCACAATGTGAAGGAAACCTTTGAAAAAGAAAGATCTCACAGAGGACCCCAGAGCTCTAGAAAGCTGAGTGTCTGTGCCGTGGAGGGGCACTGGAAAGCCACTGCAACAGCCTTGGACTGGAGTCATCCAGCACGTCCCAGACCCGACTCCCACCAAAACACTGTGGATTTCTGGGCAACTCACTTAGTCTCTCTGGGTTTCAGATTTTTTTTTTCTCTGAAAAATTAGCAAGTTGGACTGTTCAGGCTGAGAGCTCCTTTTTGCCTTGATCTTCTGAAAGCAAGCTGTAGCCCCAGGGCCAGGGGTGAGGAGTGAGGGGTGGCTGGGGTGTTAGCAAGAATCAGAACTTGTTACGACAAGTCTTGTACTTGTAATGGGATTTTCAGGCCCCTGTCCTGCCTGGGTTTCTCCACATAGAAAGTACTACAGAGTGTTTTCCTCTGCATACTACCCCACCCCTTGAAGGATAAGTAGTCTAGCTGAGTCTCATAACAATATCTAGCCTCATAACAATATCTAGCCCCATAACAATATCTACCCCCAGCTGGAGTAGACGCCCCTAGCCATGTCCTGGTCTACTGGGAGTCTGCAGCCATGACTAAGGTCCCAGCAGCTAACACTTACCAGACTCACAGAGGGGAGAAGGCCTAAGCTTCCAGTGGAGTGTTGATCTGAGCAGAGACCAGGGCCCTTTATATTCCTGCCTAGCCTAGTTCCCAGGTTGGAGGTGGTGGACTGGTTTCACCACACCAGTTGGTCAATTTGCTCCAGCTCCTTTCTGACTCACCTGATATCTTAGGCGGCAAACCCCCCTGGGGCTCCTTTTTTTCCAGCTCCTGCCTGATCATGGGAGTGTGAAGGCTCAGCCACTCCTGGTTGAGATCACCTGACCTGGGCACAGGAGGGGAGAAGGGGGTGAGAAGGGTATCCTACTTTGTAACCTCAGCCAAGCTTACCTTTCCATCTCAATGGGTTTGGCCTGATTTTTAGATTTGGAGGATTCATTTCCAAGGGCATGGAATGAGGAACTTTGTGTTTTGGGGATAGCCAGGCCAAGATCTATGGAAGGACAGGATAAGGAATCACTTCTGATGGGGAATGTGGTGGGCATTCTCCTGGGCTAGGAGCCCATCTGTACTCAGCATCTGTGTCAGCATACATCATATTTCCCTTCTGTAAGGACGTATGCCTTGTCTTGGGGAAGGTAAAGTAGATAGAGTAGGGGGCTTCCACTGCCCCTCCCTCTGTGTGCCAGGGGCTTCAGCCCCCACATCATACTCAAAGCCATATTTATAGAAGTTCCTAAGGATGCCATACTCCTAAAAGCTTCTGGTTCACTCCAGGCAAGGAAACAGGAATTAATTGAAACCAGATACAGTGTATGCATTGCATCTCATGATGATAATCAGTGCTTTCTGTAATTAGTTTTGGAATGCACACCATACAAACTCACAACCAAATTAAAATTACCCATTGCCATCTCAGAACATAGTCTTTCTTTCTTTTTCTTTTTCTTTTTTTTTTCCAGGGGGGGGCGGGCGGCGAATTCTAGACAGGGTTTCTCTGTGTAGCCCTGGCTGTCCTGGAATTTACTCTGTAGACCAAGCTAGCCTTGAACTCAGAGATACACCTGCCTCTGCCTCCTGAATTCTAGAATTAAAACCATGTGCCATCACATCTGGCTTCAGAACGTTTTCTAAAAATAGACTAGAAAACATTTTAGAGTGGGTGTTTAAGCATGCCCCTGTCCCGGTGCTCATGGTGGCCCAGCCCACATCTGATAAAATTCAGATTCACTGCTATAATCAAAAGGCCCTGGCTCACTTGACTTCAGTCTTTCTCTGAGACTTTGACACATGCTACCTTCTCTCTGACAGGTATGCTGCAGTCTTACTCCAGGTCCTCAGTCCCTAGGGCACATCCAAAGTCCTTCACCTCATGCCTGGGCACCCGCTCTCCCTCTGCCAACAGGCCCCATTCCAGGGCTCTGACATATACTCGAGCTTTGATGAAAATGTTGGGGTCTGACTAAGACCCCCCTCTTACTACCCTAGCTATTGAATTGTCTCCTGCTTTAATCAACTTAACAAAAATTTAGGTAGTTTATTTGCACTTATTCAATCTTTATTATTATCTGCCTTTTCCACTGAAAAGCAAGTTATATAAGAACAGAAGCACATCTGGTGTGCTTTCCACTGTTCCAAGAACCTGTCAAAGTCTCCTCAAGACACTATCAATACTAACTGAAGGAATGAATGACAGCAAATCTCACACCTAGATATAAGTAATTTCTAATTTAAATGTTAATCCATCTCCGTGTGTGTGTGTGTGTGTGTGTGTGTGTGTGTGTGTGTGTGTGTGTGTGTGTGTGCCAGGAAGATAAGGCTGAATTGTGGCTTATCTTTATCTTCAATACTCAGTTAATAGCTCATTTTATGGAGTTCATTCATTAACACTCTCCTATTATGACTTAATAAAATAAGAAATAGTAAAATGATATAAAGATAAATCCGTATTTCTGATTAATTTTGAGAGGTATTCCAGTTCCCCATGGTTATCCTGATGAACATCTTATCTTAGTCTTAAGCATATCTGTTTACAATGCTAAATTCCCCGTGTCCCTGGCTCTCAGTCTTTAAACAGATAGAGGATTTACAAGATCCTTCTGTCCTCTAGAATATGTTTGCCCAGGCCTGCCCTATTCCCAGAGCCACACAGGATCTCACACTGCTCCCCTGTAGAGCCTGAACTGTGCTATTTTCTACAGCAAAGGAAGCACTCCCTGACCCCACCAGAACTAGCCAAGCACCCTCACATGGCCACTAGTGTACTTATGCTCCACTTCTGACCTCACATGGGAGGAATCTGTCTCTCCTTAGCCCGTGACAGTGCCAGGGCAGCAGACTGTTCAGGAAGTCACACCGGTCTTATGGGTTCCCAGAGGCTCAGTATCTGCCAGATCTGCCTCCCACCCTCTGATTCAGAGCATAATAAGAACTCTGAAAAGACAGTATGTGTGCATGAGTGTTTGACCACTAGGCAAAGCTAGGGTGTGGGAAGGAGGGCAGAGGATGGAGCCTAGAAGCATGTGTGTAGTTGCGGGAGGTGTTGAGGACACCCCAGGCTTCTAATGCTTAGAGGCCCCATATTCTACCCTTGCTCCATTTAGGGACTGTGAATGCATGTGTGTAAGGCAAATCCTTTCAGCACACTGTATAACTGACTTTGTAAGTTATACTTTGTAAGTCTCAGATCCTTGTGATAAATCCAAGAAACTGTCTAGCCTTGCCCAGTATAATGTGAGCTTTCCCATGACCCATGGAGAGTGTTTGACCCAGATCTCTCTCAGCCCTTTTAGAACCTGACCATTTCCCCTCTAGAGGCAGAAAATGTCTGATTTATCTCTCCTTTAGGGAAGCCTGTTTTAATTGTTGGTTATTTATGGGGGGGTGTAGGAAGGGATCCAGAAGGATTATTCATGGAAATCTATTGCCCTGGAGGACAGTTGAGAATAGCTCTTCATGAATTGCTAGTCTTGTGAAGATGGTGGCAGATGGTCTTGGGGAGATGGTTTGAGCCAAAGGATCTCATGTTCCCATTTGCATGGCCATGCAGCATCTGTCTACTGTTGTCTAGTGTAGAGAATCTCTGAGGGTGCTGACCTCCTTTCCTCTGGTCCTCAGGTACTGTTTCCTATATCATCCCTCCTTCTGAAACCTGTCCTGCCTGCCTCCTTATATATATGGAGTCTTCTTATCTACCTCTACTGCCTGCTGAATCTGACCCTGTTTACACTTGTGCCCTTCTTGTCCTCAGGAGAGGAGTCTGAAAGATGAGACCCTGAATGGACCCAAGGATGAATCTTTCTTTCTGGACTTTTGGGTGCACCTGCATGAACTGACCTGCTTTGCGATATATCCCTTCATCTAGCTGCCCCATATTGGCCTGGTGAATTTCTCATCCTCACTTTTGGCCTCTAGTATTGGCCCTTTCTTTTGAATCAAGTTTGAATCCAGTTGCTATGGAGGGACATTCCCAGTTCTGCTCTTGATGGCAGCAAGAAGAACAAGGTATTTGTTCAAAGGTGTTTTGGTAGTGGAAGAAAAGAGATTCGGTGGAATGAGAGACTGGTGCTTTGAGTGGAAAGGAGATTCGCCGCCATTTTCCTTCCAGCTGAAAGAAATGGGGGGGGGGAGACTTGGTTAGAGAATGAGGGAGAAGTTAGAAGAGGATAAAAGAAGGTGGAAGGATGAGTATGACCAGAACATATGAGATTATCAAAGAATAAATTAATTTGTTAAAACTTTCCTTTGAATGGTTTAGAGTGTTACAGCATCTCCTCTGTTGGAGGTCCATCCTCTCCTGGACAGATAGGGAATGAAGTTTGAAAAGAGGACGACGTAAGAGCTGTCCAAGGTCTACAGTGAGTCTGTGCTAGGACTGGAACCCAGACACCCTGGCTGTGGTCTGAGGTATCTTTTCCCCATCAGGCTCCTCGATAGGAGTTGAACAGCATGTCAGGTTTCACCATATGCCTCAGAGACATCTTCCAAGCCCTTAAGTCAAGCATTTATCAATAGCATGATAAATTCTGGGTTTTCTGGACAAAGTACTAGTTTGTCTGGCTCTTATTCAGCCCAAACACCCTTGGCATGTTGGGTCCTGGAAAGACCCTTGTTGGTCCTGAGGATAGGGAGCTACATTCCTTTATGGCTCTGGTGCTGTATATTAACCTAGTCCAACCAAGAGAAAACCTGGGCTGGCGCCCCACTCTCTGGAAGCTTTATGTTTGTAAAAGGAGGATCCAAGCACATCTGTAAATTCCTGTGAGGATTTGGTGAGACAATGTGTGTTCTTAGCACATGCTTGGTGCACAGGATACTGGCTGCTTTCTTGTCTGGAGTCATTACACATGTGGATTGATATTCATGTAGTGTGTTACATGCCTAAGGAGAGAATTTTAAGGAAACAGGATTTTAAAAGATCATCAGGGTTTATTTCCTCATGTTTTCTCTTGAAAATCATGAAGCTTTGGCCAGTCATAGTGTAGCATGCCTTTTTTCATAATCCCAGCAATTTATAGGTAGAGGCAAGAGGACCAGGAGTTCAAGGACAGGCTCAGGCTACATAATAAACTTCTTGATGGTCTCACAAATAATGAGAAGCCAAACCAAACAAAACAATGCCAACAAAATATCATGAGGTTCTAAAGTGGCAAACTGTATCAGAGCAGCCAAGTCTTTGTCTTTTCATTTTCTGATTTATCTAACATGCCTATTACTGGGTCCCAAGTGGCAATTAGTACATCATAGAATACCACATCATCTTTCTTTCTCTAATGAAGCCTTGTGTGCTCCCATTGAGATAATAAAGAAATTAAAACGGATTTGTATTCCTATGACACGTGGAGGACCTTGGGACCTATGTGGGCAGAGGGGAACCAGTGATTTGGGATTAAGATTTGATATAGAAAAAGAATCCAGACAATGGAATGAGGAGTGTATGCATAGTCCTAGCAAGGGAAGAATAGAAAGGGCTGTATCAACTAGAGGGAATGAGGGAATGGGGATGGTAGATCAGACAAGACCCACAGTGATTAAGGTTTCAGGGTGTGTGTATACAGACAGGGGATCAGGTGTGGGAGGGGTCCAGTGTAGTAGAGAGCAGACAGGGAGTGGTCATAGCCTGAAGTGGAGAGGATGGGTGAGGGGCTCAGCAGTGGAAAGAAAAAGATGGTCAGAGAAGAGTCCAGTCACACAGCCTCCTCGGCCAGAAGAGTCTTCAAGTGCCAGACAAAAACAGCACTAGGCTGGGGCCTGGTTCTAGATCATCACTTCCTTCTTGCTAATTAGGGTATGTGCAGGGGGCACCTGATCCTGCACCAGCTGCCTCCTGACTGGTTAATTGCTCTCAAAATTACTCCTGAGAGTGGCTATAGAAGCCACTCAGACCCATGTCAGAGGTATGAGTGTACGCGGTAAGGAGGAGGTCTAGAAATCATACTTGTTTCTGGAGTAGGAGCTGCATCCTTGCCTCACCTTGGGCCTGGTGAGTCTCTGGTGAACGTGCCCCAGTCTGGCCCTTTCCTGACCCTATCTGTTTGTTCTCTGTATTTGTAGATGATTTGTCACGAAGCCATCCGAGACTCTTGGTCTCCAGATGAGTCGTTCTGATGCAGAGCACCAAATCAAGCCTGCCTATCAACCTTCCTCCCCCACTCATTTACACACTTCTCAAACCAGGTCACGCGGCCAAGGGGTTGAGCATAGGTCCCTAGGTCCCATGCATGTCAGAGGGCCCTGGCTTATCTTCCCAGGCTGAAGGGGAGGTACAACACTTGCCCTCAAGAAGCCTGGTTCAGGAACTTCCGGCCTGATAAAGAGACAGGCTTAGTAACAGAGAGGGTTGTAACTCAATACCACTCCAAGGGAGTACTCTGGACCCTACATGGTTCTACATGAAACAAACCCAGGGCTGAGAAAGTGTCCCTAGCGGACATTCATAGGAAATAAATCCTCCAAGACTGTTTATCCCATCCATTCTCATTTACTATCTCTTTTAATCCATTTCCTATTACAGAGGAGGAGCCCTGATTTCACAGCACCTGATCTCACTCGCCAGCAATCTCACCAGGAGCAAGTGGATTGATCGAGTTTGGATCTCTGCTCCCAGGTCTCTGCTTCAGCTCCTGAAGCAGAGATGTCGTTTAACGTGATAGATTCCCCCTGGAGAAGCACCCAGGGCTGTGACAGAAAAAGACAGAATTACTGGCTGCCTGGCAGGCAGATTGAAAGTGCTGGACCAGCTAAAAGGTTGTTTTCCTGTCATTCAGGTTTTACTAGAAAGCTTGCGTAGAGGGAAGCAGTCAGGAGGAGAGAGGTCGGGGTTACATGGGGTGCAGTGAATCAAGCTTCCTCTCTCAGACAAGTATTTGCTTGCTTTGCTCCAAACTCTCTCTTCTCCCACCCCACCCTAGCACTTCTACCAGGAACCTCAGGCCAAGTCACCCCTGAACCACCTCCTACTATACCGAGAATGCTAAGGGGATGACCCCCTGGCTCACAAAGGATGACACGGAGATTCAAGAGGGGCACTGGGAGTCAGGGAAAGCCTGGGCTAAGCTCTAGGTCTCTGTTTTGCCTTTCTTTACTTCTGCATATTTATAATCCTGTTCTCTCTCCTGGAAATTCCTTTTCCAACTTCTGCCTAGTGACTGAATTTTATTAACTGCTGTTGATTGATAACATTCTTGTACCTGTGTTCTAGGCCCTCATAGTCTAGCATTAAAATAAACAGGGTAATATCTTTAGTGAATGAAAATTTTCATTTCTTTATGGCAGGTCAGCAATAAGCAAAATAAATATAGACCAAGCACTTACAGCATTTTACGTGTTGTTAACATCCTATGTGGGAAAATGTGGCAAGTGAAGCTTATAAAGTCTAGGAGGTGGGGAGAGACTTTAGATGGAATAGTCACAGCAAGAACTTGAAGATAAGAAAGTCAGCACCAGGTTAAAAGGAGGAGGAGGAGGAGACAGCGAAGCAAACAATGTTAGGCAAGATCTTCTGGAACCAGCAAGAAGGCTGATGTGACTGGGCATGTGTGAGTAAGACAAGGCTGAGGGAGTGAGTGGAGGTGGATAGTGAGTGGAAATAGTGAAACAACTTTGGCTTTCCAGTGGCTAAAATCAGAAAAAAATGGAACTGTGACACTGTCTGACTTAATTTTGAAAGCATCTTCATAGTAAGAATAGAAGCAGCTAGAGCTGTAAGAGGCAACAGTATGAATTTATCAATATCTCAGAAAGAGGGTGGTATCAATAGAAACAAAATTTAGTCAAATTACAGATGATGTCTGACAACAGAAGGAATTGATGAGTTGTAAGTGAGAAGCTGGCAATGATCCAAACATTTTAGCCTTGCATGACCATAGGATAGAACCATCATTAATGGAGTGAAGGGACTCTCGGTTGTGAGTTTCTGGAGTAGGCCAAGTTTGAGGTGCCCACTAGACACTCAGGCAGTTATCACATGACACTTAGAGGTATAAACCTTGAGTTCAGAAAGAGATTTCTGATATAGACCTACACTATAAAGCATCTGAATGTGCATGATATTTTAAGTCATCATCAAAAGCAAAATCACCAACAGAAGACTATTAACAGAAGAAGGAAGAGGCTGGAAGAATATTCCAACTGGTAAGTTATCAAGGAGATGTGAAGGCAGTCAAGGAAATGGAGAGAAACTAAGATAACCGGCACTGAGTTAAGGAACACTGCAGGAGGATGGATAGATGGAATGTCCTAAAAGAAGTTGGACCGTTGCTTGAAAGGGATGGGGCAGATTGTGAAAAAAAAATAGATACATGTGGAGCTTAAGAAAGTCAAATTTATAGAAGTGGTGGTCAAGCAATGATTTCTATGGCTAGTGGGTAGGAGAAACAAGGTGTTGATCAAGTAGCACAAAGCCCAGTTGTGAGTAAGTGCTGAATATCTCAGGTACAGCAAGGGTGGTGATGCAGATGTTAATTTGAATGTGGCAATCATTTCACAATGTACACATAAGATTAAATGATCACATTGTGTACCATCAAATATACATACTCTTACTAAATCTTTTAAAATGAATTTTAATGAATGTCTATTGTGTTAGGGAACATGGAACCTGTTGGCAATCTTATAAAGGCAACCTGTGATGGGTAATCTTGACTGTCAACTTGACAGGCTCTAGAATAACCTAGGATAAAAACTGCTGTACATATCTAGATTGAGTTAATTGAGGGATAAAGACCCACCTTAAATGCTGGTGGTACCATTCTATGGGCTTATTGAAAAGGAGTAAAGGGAGCTAGCTAGAGTCTTCCTGGATGGCCCAAGGTCAGGACAAATCTCTCTCACCCGCCAGTCCGCAGCTGCTCAGACCCAACCAAGTAAACACACAGAGACTTATATTGCTTACAAACTATATGGCCGTGGCAGGCTTCTAGCTAGCTGTTCTTATATCTTAAATTAACCCATTTCTATTAATCTATAAGTTGCCACATGGCTTACCAGTATCTTAACATGTTGCTTCCCATCATGGCAGCTGGCAGCGTCTCTCTCCTTAGCCTCCGACTTCTCTGAATTCTCTTCTCTCCTTGTCCTGCCTATACTTCCTGCCTGGCTACTGGCCAATCAGGTGCTGGATATTGGTGAAATCATTAAGGCAACTGCACGTAGTTAAAAGGGAGGTTTATTTTGTGGGGTAAATTACAAGTGAAGGGATAGGTAACAGGGTCTGAGAAAGGTGTAGCATAGTCCCGCAGTGTTCTCTGGAGAACACTGCTCGGTCTACCTCCAGCGTCCAGGGTCCAGGAACCAAGAGAGCCATCCTATCCGGATCCTGGGTCTTCAAGGGTCCTTTCTTGGCTCCGCCTTGTAGGCGTGACAGTTACCGAAGCCTCAATGGGGGTGGTCCTTCCAGATCAAAGCTGGAACGGCTACTCACTGCAGAGCTGAGCCTTAGCACTCAGTCTTTCACTGATTCCTGTCTATAAGACAGTATAACCAGATGTTGCATGTTCCTGCAGCTGTGACTTCTTCATCATGATGGACTGCAACCTGTAACTGTAAGCAAAAATAAAATCTTTCTTCCTTCCTTATTTTTTTTTCAGATATTTTTTTCACAGCAATGAGAAAAGTAGCTCATACACAGGCTAAGGTAGACGGGAGGGAAAAGTCAAGCTGGAGTGGAATCAAGAGACAGTAAAGACAAAGAGTCTGGGCGCATTAGGATAGGCCACAATTCAAAAATGCTGTAAAGAGAAACAGTTAAATGACTAACTGGCCCTCATTGCTTTCTTCTAGTTTTTCTGAACTCTGTTCATACTTAACCAGGAAGCCATAACTGACAGACCAGAATGTGCTATAGCAGTCAGTCTAAAGCCACCAGTATTTTTTTATAACAACTGGCATGTTTATTCTAATATTTATATAGAAATTCAAAGAATCTGGGGTAGTCATAACAAGCCGGAAAAATGACACATTTGTTTACCTCCCATGACTTTAAAAACTGTAACATTAGAGTAAGTAAAACAGTATTACTATAGGGAAATCATACAACCGAGAAACTCTAATAAGAATGACTAGCTGTTTTGGGTAAAGATGTCAAAGCAATTTGGTAAAGGATAGTCTTTCACAAATAGTGCTGGAATGACTGGATATCAACGTTAGCCTACTTACCAACACTCTCCATACTTTTTACCACGTACAAAAATTAACTTTCAGAAGAAAGCAAGGGAGACAATCCTTGTGTTCTGAAATTAGACAAAATTTCCTTACATATATCACAGGAGTCATAAAAGAAAACAATGAATTGGACTTTACCAACACTAAGAACTCTGTCTTAATTACATTTTTCTTTATTCTTCAGAACTTTATACATGTATACAATGGTATATAATCATAATCATCCCTCATTTTCCTCTTTCCATTCTGCTCAATGTATCTCCCTCCCAACTTCATGTCCTCCTCCTCCCCCTCTCTCTCGTCCTCTTCTTCCTCCTTCTTCTAAGTTCAATTGGTATCACCATTATATGCATGGGTACAGGGCCATTCTCTGGAGTACAGGAAACCCGCCAGTGGGAACACTCTCAGACTGATTCTTTCTCCCTCAGCACCTATCATCTGCACCTCATTATCAATAGCTATCAATAGCACTTCATTAAGGGGTAGGGCCTAAAGAACATCTCCCTTCCCTATGCCAGAATTTTAGTTGCCTTGATCTTGTTAAGTAGTTGAACAGGTAAGCATAGTTCCTGAGTTGATGAGATGATAGTCATGTCATGCCATGCCTAAAAGACAGCATTTCATTGCACTCCTCCACTTGCTACAGCTCTTACATTCTTTCTGCCTCCTCTTTGGAGATGAGCCTTGGTTGGGAGGGGAAGGTAGTTAAAAAAATTATCCATTCAGGGATGATCAGTCTCATATTTTCAGTATGTTCATCAATTATGTGCCTTTGTATTGTTACCTAGTGACAAAAGGAAAAAAGAAGCTTCTGTGACCAAGGTTGAGAGCAGCCCAGATCTATGGGTATAAAGATAATATTTAGAAAGCAACTTGACAGCATGACCACTTATCGAAATAACAATAGGAGGTTCTGCCCCCAGGCTTATGACCTTCTTAGCCATGGACTTCTGAATAGGATTATAGTAGCAGGCATGAAATGTCCTCCGATGGAGCAGACTTCAAATCCGATCAGTCAGTTACCTTATAACAGATGTGACACTACTGCACATCTTGCCAGGCAGAGAGGTATTGTCATATGCAGTGTTGAATTCTGGGTAAGATCACTGATATCCTTCCTCTCTCAGCAGCCTTCATAGCATCTTAGGGTACTATGGAAGCCAGGCAGAAGGTAATATGTCCTCATCTGTTTGAGATTGATTCTCTATACTTGTACCTTCAGGGATAGTGTTTTACTGGGTAGTAATGGTGGGGAAGCAAGGCCAATAACAGCAGCCTGTACTGTTCTGAAGACCTCTGGAGGTGTTCTGTGCCTTTCGCTGAAGTTTTCATTTAACAACTCATGTATTCTGTGACTGATATTGTCTATCCATGTTTGATAATTATATTCAAACTCTTTTCAAAATAAAGACTTCTTGATTTGGGGGCAAATTTATTAAGGTGAAAAAGGTAAGTTGCACCCTGGGAAAACATATCCAAGTTATTTACTGATAAAGGACATTCAAATTCATTGATAAGCCATAAAATGGGTAAAACATTTGTATATAATTCACCAAAGATGGAGACAAATGAGAAAAAGGAAAGATTTTCTGTGTTGTCTATCATGAAGAAAATGAAAATTAAAGTCAACATCCGTGCCAGATCATGTCAAAAACTCAAAAATCTGAGTGTATGAGATATTATCAAGATGTGTAACAATCAGAATAATGCTAATAAGATATAAAGTACCCAACCACACTGGAAACAGTCGGGCAGTTTCCCCCAAAGTACAACACAATATGCATTTGAGCTTTCAGCCTCCACTACAGAGATGAGCCCTGTGTCCATAAGAGCTTGCCCAGAGCTTGCCCAGGTCCATAAGAGCTTTGTAACAGCCAAACATTGGAAAGGAACCAAATGTCCATCAACCAGGGTATATACATGTGCTGATGAATTTTCTAATCAGGAATAACTATTTGGAAATGAACATTTGATACATGCCATAGCATGCTTGAATATTGGAACACTTGTGGGAAGTGGCAGAAGCTGGGTATGGAGGAATGTACATTGCTTCAGCCTGGAGGGGAGGCTGTGTTGGATGTGAGTTGGGATGTTCTATGTGTCAGGGTGTGGCACTTGATATCTGGAGTGAGGAATGGAGTTTTCCCAGCTGTGGCCAGCCTCTTCATCCTCATTGCCCAGCAGCCTGATCTCCCAGGATAGGCAGTGAAGGGCTTTCCTCTATTGTTCCTCCACAGCACCAGATCCTGTGGCTAGCTCTACCAAGGTCTTCTCCCATCCTTATCATCCTGAGCATGGTGGCAAGCCCCGGAACCTGCTGTCTCCGTTCCTGCAAAGGCTACCTTGCATCCTAAACTGTGAATGGGAGCAGTACTCACACTAGTATGGTAAACAAACTGGACAACATGGACATGTAGGGTTTTTTGTTGGACCCTGAAATAGGGGAACCTTGGAGCACCAAAAATACTTTTAGTTAGTATAGAAAATAATATTCTTAAATGTATATAATTTTACTCATATTCACCCCATCAATTTTTTCCCTTCTATCCCCTCCTACTGGTCTCCTCTAATTCAAATATTCACCTACAGTTTTCATGCTGTGTGTGTATAAGAACTTGTGTTCATCCGACTCTGGCTTATTTCACATAGCATGATAACCTCCATTTTTATTTGTATGTCCTTCTTTGCCTGTTTTTTAACATAACAAAGCTACTTGTGTATACTTACATTTTCTTTATAGACTGTCCTTAAGATTTCACCCACCCAGATCGTATTCTCAGAACTACCTGACCCAAACACTGTCGACGACTTTGGAAATTACTGAAGTGTATTGTCATACTTTGTGTTTTGAAGGTTTACACAGTTTACACAAACTAAATGGGGGGACATTTTGTCCCTTGTGGGTGCACTGTTACCAATAAATGTGCTTAATTTTTGAAGGCCCAAGGAATTTTACTTGTGTACATCATATGTACAAAAGTATATATTGTGGTTTGTGCTTCCTCACATAAGATGCTTATGGGGGTTGAGGAAACATAGTTTGAAGGAATAATTTTCTCAACATTAATTTTATGAAAAACTTTTGAAAAATTAAATCATAAAGCGACAAAAAAACAAACAAACAAAAACAAAACAAAACCTGCTGGGAAAGGAGGAACATGAGGAAGCAAATGCAGAGAGAAGGATTTAGGGAAGTTGTATGTACCCCAAAGGCATTGAAGATGGACCTTGCCGAATATGTTATAGATGATTTTGTGTCTTACTTGCTCTCCTAGATGAAGGGAAATGTGTTTGAGAGCAAATTGCTTTACTCCAGTGGCTTTTGGAGTGAAGTAGGGACCTGGCCTCAGAAGTGTGAGAAGAACCAGGTCTGTGTCAGACTCTGTTTCATACTTTAAATGAATTGTCCCTTTTATGCCTTAAACCCTTTTGAAGTATGACGACAGCCTGGAGATGTACAGCAGCTTGTTCTGGAGCGACTGTGGTGCCCCAGAGCCAGCGTGACACCAGAGGCCTCACCTGCTGCCGCCAGCACTTTGCTGAGTCCTCTACCTTTGATGCTGCCAAAGTATGACAGGGCACTGCAGTCATCTCAAGGGCATGATGGGGGTTTGTTTGGTCTAGAACCAAATGTTCTATGTAAGCATTCCAGAGAACTGGGGTTTGGAAGTGAGCCACCATCCCTTTACCTAGGACTGGAGGGGTCTCCAGGATACAGCACTTTCACTTTAGAAGGAAGACAAGCCAGAACTACAGTTCGGTGGTAGAATTTGCTTAGCTTGCATAAGGCCCTGGGTTCAAAGCCAAGGTAGCAAAAAACCACCTACCAACCAAAACCCAGAGAGAGTTGGTCTTGCCCTGTTTTCAGTGGAGGCCTTGTACCTTGTGATAAGCGTTTTCTGTCTCTACAGCCCTTATTATATAAAATGTGCCATATATATATATATATATATATATATATATATATATATATATATAATGTGCCCAGTTTACTATTAGGCTATAGTGGTGAGATGGCTCCATACATAAATGAAAGAAAGGAGACAATGTTCTTTTTTACTGCTCTTTTATTGCTATGCTATCTAAATGTCAGGATCACTAGGCAAAATGTTTCCAGCCTTTTCTACCTTCCATTTCCAGTTGCAAATAGTAGCCTACGGTTGGATGGAAAAGGTACGTTTATGATTGGGTGGACTTGTTGGTTAGTGTGAAAACAGCGTCTTTAAAACAGCCTTAGCCTAACTTGTAGCAAACCCCACACCCTTTGAAGAAGGGCATGGTTGTCAGAGACAGTCTACTTGTTGGGCTTCTTCTGGTTCCAGGATGCACTCTGAGCACCTTGAGGGGACTGTTGCCCTGAAGAGCCCTTGTCTTGATTTTGGCCAGCTGCGGCATC